>NC_086084.1:5853586-6156616 GCF_948474715.1 Cydia amplana
AAACGCAAAGTTTGTTAAGATTTTCAACGAAATGCCGCAGCTCCAAGTATAGGTACACAACTTTGGGAAAATTTTCTTTGTAATTAGAAAAATCTTTGTTCAACGTATTTTTGGGCAACCCTGCATTTAAGTTACTCTCATTACAATCATTCAAATCATTCGAAAATTCGCGGGACAATTTTGGATGAGACTAGCACAGGACCGGGACAAGTGGCGTACACGAAGAGTGGCCTATGCTCAGCTCGACTGAAGGCTAAAATGATGATCATGTGATGATGACTCCCATTACAGTCATTACAAATCTTACAACTAAATAATGCAATTTATTAACTGGTTTAAAGAACACAAACGTAAACAAAACGAGATCACACGTGCCAAAGCTGTGAACTTAACGTATCGTAAATTTAGTTCACGCAGATCATAATTATTTTCTTTTTTTAGACGCACAATTTATCTTGGTGTCACATCCGCTGAGAAATGATTACCCGCGTGTTATTGTTACACGAGTTTTTGAGATAATAGAATAGTAGGAGTTATGTGTTATGTGGCAATCCGCAATACGCCTAAGTTATAATTATGGTAGTAAAAACGAAACAATGTCTGTACTGGTGTCCTGATTTCGAATTTATTACGTCACTGATCGATAATAAACTATTTTGTCACAAATTATGATGTCGATCTTTACAAAACTTTGTAGGTAAAATCAGGTAGTTTATAGTAACATGAGTAAATATTTATTAACAGGGGTTCCAAACCTTTTTTTGCATCGAGTCCTGTGTCAATGTCAATAGCAAAAAAAAAAATCATCGCGCCAACCTTTTAATTTCTGGTGGTACAAGACCAAAATAACGAATCAGTTGTCTAAATGATACAGTGGCTCAAAACACTGTACCTATGATAAATAAAACACAAAAGGCTTAGACATTGTGTTGCTATTGTGCTTAATTCTCTGAAAGACTGGGCGCAGTGTTAAACCCCATCATTAAACACTACCAGGTCTTCCATAAAATTTTAAACTTCTTTACTTTAACATTGTATAATTATGAGCAATCAAATTTCACCTTACTAAACCTTTTTATAGCCCAATCTATCTATAGTATGGACTTTTCCGAGATCGCTGGTATATGATCACTGAAACTGATTACGTTTACCTATTATTACTTAAAAGTTATTTACTAAAATAGCGATCAGTTTACCGTCATATCAAAGTAGAACCTCGTTAGTTTAAGATGCTTGTTAAGTGAAATTTAATTAGTTACTCGTATTGCTAATTCTTTATAGGTTTAAGACTGCATCGACCGTTCAGTGGCACCCTCATTGGGGGAATTGTGTTTTCTAATAAACCAATAAATGTATGTACAAATCAGCACATAAATTACTATTGTGTCCTATTGATTCCCCAACTTTTGGTCTTTGTCACATAGTTTTAATTTGGTAGTTTTTTGCTTTATTAACTAACTATTAACTAAATTTATCTGAGCAACAATTCAACCCTTTAGGAACCTATATCACTTACTGTTGTTTATATTCTTAAGTTATCTTCTGTATTGGGTAACCTACTTAGATATACCTTCATAATAGTATAATTATATGTACAGTTGTCCGAAAATTACGAAACTTTAAGAATACTAAATAAGTGTAAATAATGGAATGCGGTATTTGATTAACATATTTATGTAACACGAGATTGTAAGTATCTGCAGACGAATAAAATTTATTATCCTCAACTCAGACGGGACAGCGACATCCGAAACCTGTGAAGGTTATCTGGCCAATTCCACTATTATGCCTCTGTTTTATGACTATGACATTGATGTCCATACCTAGCATTAGATATTATAGAATTTGTAAAATTGAAGACAGCCTTTCTTAATTCAAGCTCTATCTATCATAAACGTAATCCTCAAATCGGAGCTAAAATACTTAAAGAGATCATACATACTGGTCCAAATGCGTTCCAAGATATTTATTATAACTGAAATGTCTGTCATAAACCAATAATACACCAAGTTCCGTTTTGTTTATACCGAATTCACATAGACCGGGTGCGAGGCACGTCAACACAAACGCAGCGGCGCGGGGACGTCCACGCTTCGCGGACGGCGCTCCGACACTGCCGAGCCCTGTGATGTATCGACCCCCTCTGACATAACAATGCGAGAGGACCCCGCAGTCTCGCTGCAAGACCACTACTGCACTGCAGCTTTATTTTTGGCAAAGCACCCGATAGTGGAAGCCGGGCCGAGTTTGAAACGAATTCGTGCCAAGAGCGCGAATGGATCAGTCAGCGACCCCGTTCCGAAGATTGCGGCTTAGAATAATTTGTACTAAAATTGTGCGTGTCATTAGTCATTATGATTTCCATGTTCCTTTATTAGGGGGTCTCGCGAGGCAACAAGGGGGCGCAGAAAAACTAGTAAATAAAAACCAGTAAATTTTCGTTGTTTTTTTTGATACATTATTTTTAACAAGGACTAGAGTAAAGAAGGTTGGGGATCCCTGCATTAGACGAAATTTTGCGTTTTACAATTTTGATTTTTTTTGTAAACGATATAAGGTTTAGTGTTGTATATAAATCTGGTTAGCGCATGCGTAAGTCGAGCACAGGCGCAGAATCTTGCAGGCGGAGATTCATGGTCACTCGTTCAAGGTTGCGTGGTGCATTCATTAAAGTTTACAATAGTCAGATAAGGGCTGATTTAGACGGCGCGCGAACTCGCATGCGATTTTAGTTACATTGCGGACTGTTGGTTGCGTTACGTCTAATTCAACCGACCGATCAAAACATTCAAAACCCACAATGTAATGCGCATCGCGCTCGCATCGTCTAAATGAGCCTTAAGTCTAGTAGCTTATTGTTAACTAATCTTGGACAAATATTCTTAACTATTAACTAATGTTTGCAGTGTCTTACGAGTAGCTAGTGGTTTAACTAGTATTTCCTAATTAATTAGCTTACTGGTATTTTTTTCTTGAACTTTTTCTGTTGAAACAATCAGAGGTAAATGAGAGTCTGAAAATCATTTTCCTTTAAGCATTGTTCTATGCCCAATTGTTTAGGTACAAATTTTCAAAGATAATAATTTATTACTGGGTCATTCTCTCATTTCGTGCAAATCGGTGATATTCTCTCGATTTGTAATTTTTCTTTTAAATGGTAAACTTTTGGGTTTCGTCAATTTGTGGATTCATTTATTAACACTTTTCTGCTAAAGGCACCTTTGTAACGTTATTACTTTTCATTTAATAAGGCTACTAGTAATGAACTACGCGCTGGTAATGAAATCGGCCGAGATGGTAATTTTATCAGTGTCCACTTAATGAAACAAACTTATGAAATCGAACATAAAAAAAATGTATTTCAAGAAAATTAACACCAATTAAAATCAACAATATTAAAAACATGTGTCTT
The DNA here is from genome assembly GCF_948474715.1 of Cydia amplana. Taxonomy (NCBI): domain Eukaryota; kingdom Metazoa; phylum Arthropoda; class Insecta; order Lepidoptera; family Tortricidae; genus Cydia; species Cydia amplana. The sequence continues at coordinate 5,856,999 of NC_086084.1, forward strand.
AAGCACTGCGGAGATGATCAAACCGACTTGACATACACTTGGGGTTGACAATCTCAACTTATAATGTTTAAGCTAGATGGTACATTTACCATTTACTTATCATCATTTAAGTCGGGATTGTCAACCCCAAGTGTTTGTTAAGTCGGTTTGATCATCTGCACACCACATCACATAAGACATAATTTTCAAATTTTCTAAATTAGCATAGACAAAATATATTTAAATCATTCGCGTTTTGTATGTAATTTTTAGGGTTCCGTAGCCAAATGGCAAAAAACGGAACCCTTATAGATTCGTCATGTCTGTCTGTCTGTCTGTCTGTCTGTCTGTCTGTCCGTCTGTCCGTCTGTCCGTCTGTCTGTCCGTCCGTATGTCACAGCCACTTTTCTCCGAAACTATAAGAACTATACTGTTGAAACTTGGTAAGTAGATGTATTCTGTGAACCGCATTAAGATTTTCACACAAAAATAGAAAAAAAAAACAATAAATTTTTGGGGTTCCCCATACTTCGAACTGAAACTCAAAAATTTTTTTTTCATCAAACCCATACGTGTGGGGTATCTATGGATAGGTCTTCAAAAATGATATTGAGGTTTCTAATATCATTTTTTTCTAAACTGAATAGTTTGCGCGAGAGACACTTCCAAAGTGGTAAAATGTGTCCCCCCCCCCTGTAACTTCTAAAATAAGAGAATGATAAAACTAAAAAAAATATATGATGTACATTACCATGTAAACTTCCACCGAAAATTGGTTTGAACGAGATCTAGTAAGTAGTTTTTTTTATACGTCTTAAATCGCCTAAATACGGAACCCTTCATGGGCGAGTCCGACTCGCACTTGGCCGCTTTTTTTTAATCGTTTTAACCCTATAGTGTGGGGTGTCGTTGGATAGGTCTTTTAAAATAAATAGGGGTCTGCAAACAACATTTTTTTATAAAGTGAATCATTTCGGAAATAATAATTTAGAAAGAACAAAAAACGGTTAATCCTTCTAACTTTTGAAAATTCCATCCAAAAAATATGAAAAAAATCATAAAAATAGTGCTTAATAAACTCATTCAAACAAAATTAAAACAAACTTGATAAATTAAGCCGTTTATGAGTTATCGCTAAAAGTCTTCCCTTCTTATTTTATTTAAAAGCCTGGCAACCCTTATTTGTGACCGGATTTTCGCAAGAAACCCTATGCAACTATATTCGCAATAAAATTACCATCATTTTGATGTATAATTCAAGTGTCAGACAGATGAGTGCAATTATCGATAAAAACTTACCTGTTTAAACACGGCAACCACATAATAGTGACCGGAAAAAGATAGGCAACCTAGTTGATTTATATTGTACAAGTTGTATACTTTTCATTGGAACTTATTTCGTTTGTCAGACAGATCGGTGAAATTTGAAGAAATATTTTTTTTTTCAAAAAATAATTAAAAATAGTCTTGACCATATTTCTTTAGGCAACCCTATTTATTTATGTTCAGGAACATATTTTCTTTCATAATAAGTAAGTTTCATCCGTCAGACATATCGGTGAAGGTCGACCATATATGCCGGATCTTAGACTACAAAGGCTCCCCGGTTGGGCTCCCCTATTATCATATACAGTTTTAAATGTTTATAACAACGTAATATTTATAATAACTAAGCCTCTTTCCATTAAATGCACTGCCTCGAATATATTAGGGTCAAACAGATTACTGTGTTATCGTCTTTCCTGTAGACATACACAAGAGTTAAGGGCTATAAAGGTTAATTTTCTTATTTAACCTGTCGAATCCCACGAACACGATATGACGTCACCATAAGCGTTCTGGCTCATATATGAGCCGTGGGAGATGACAGATTAACCCTTATCCACGTGAAAAGGTCCTCCTTTTATTTAGAGAACTATGATAAAATCATGACTTACATGCCCACAAGCTGTTAACTATTGCCCATAGGAGAGAAAACTAGTGTGTTCGCGCGAACTGTACATTTTTCTCTCCTGTGGGCAATAGTTAACAGCTTGTGGGCATGTAAGTAATGATTTTATCATAGTTCTCTAAATAAAAGGAGGACCTTTTCACGTGGATATAAGGGTTAAATAAGAAAATTAACCTTTAAAGCCCTTAACTCTTGTGTATGTCTACAGGAAAGACGATAACACAGTAATCTGTTTGACCCATTATCATTACCTTCTTAAGTCATTATCCTTCTTATATTATTACCTTCCCCAGTAAAATTGGAAGGAAAAGAAGTGAATGAAACCGATGTGAATGAAGTTTTGGAAGTTTTTGTCGCCTACATCAGTTGGCATCAGACCTTAATTTTGCAGAATAAACCATCTGAAAGGCAACACTAAAACACTTCATTACGTATAATTATAATAATGTACAGTTGCTACTTACTGTATAAATCACGCGATGGCGATGAAGACTAACGAGAACCACACTCCTTCCCGACAGGAGAGATCGTATATATTTTTGCTAACAGCGGCATACGGGCGTCCGCTACGAGATCACGTGGCCAACTGACTGACGAACAATGTGTTGCATCGGCTGTAGGCGCTATATACCCTCGCTATATAGCAAAATATAGCTAATCCATTTCTCGCGTCGGTAATGAAGAAATTACTTGAACCATACACTTATAAGGCTGTATAGTTTTTATTATTTATTTCTAGCTTCTAATATTATACGATTTAAAACATAACTAAATAAGTCATTTATTGAACAAACAACGAGTTTTCTATTTGTAGTATCTTAAGGTTAAAATGTAGGTCAAAGTTATATCTTCACGCGTTACATGTAGAGATGAATGAAAAAATTGGGTGTTAATTGTACATATAAAGAATATACATACCTTTTTAGAATTGTTCATTGGAGAGACATATACTTTAGGCCCTATGTTACAACCTTGCATTAACAGATATTCGAAAACGCCACCACATTTTTGGTAAATTTCCGAAAACACCGATTTGCACGAAATGCGAGAACGACCCTGCAAACATGATAGACGACATTATTAAATTGTACAACGGGACTTAATCGCGTATCTAAGTTTTTAAGATTTACCTCCGACGTTTCGAGGACGGCGTTGTCCCCGTGGTCTCGGAGAAGACTGGCTTAAGTTGACATCAGCATCTTCTAACCGCGCGAGTTTTTCGAACTACCCGCACTTGGTCTTGTTTAAATCAGTGTTATGGTAGACGACATTAATTACTTATACAAAATATAAATAAAAAACCGGCCAAGTGCGAGTCGGATTCGCGCACGGAGGGTTCCGCACCATCAATGCTGTAATGCTGTAAAATTTGTTTTCAATAAATATCAATATCAATATCAATATCAATATCAACAAAAAATAGAGCAAAAAAATCGTGTTTGTTGTATGGGCCCCCCTTAAATATTTATTTTATTTTTAGTATTTGTTGTTATAGCGGCAACAAAGATACATCATTTGTGAAAATTTCAACTGTCTAGCTATCGCGGTTCATGAGATACAGCCTGGTGACAGTCGGACGGACGGACGGACGGACGGACAGCGAAGTCTTAGTAATAGGGTCCCGTTTTTTACCCTTTGAGTACGGAACCCTAAAAACAAGAATTCAACAAGGATACAAAAAACATCATATAATACGCGCAAGTACGAATGATAACAAAATGACATAATTTAGATATAAAAATGCAAGTTCGAATTGGCCTCCAGGGGTCGCGAAACTTTTGAGAAGAGCCAAACGTAGTAGAAACTATCAGTTCTAGGAATATCAAAGAGCCTATTTAGCGCAAATCATCCTTAAGTTACAATGACAAAGTGTGGAAATGTCATCATTAATGTCAAATTTCTATGACAATATGACATTTATACTGACACTTAACTTGGTTCTCTGCAAGTTGGTGCAAGTTAGCTTAGACCGGCCTGATTCGAATTTTAACAAACGTAAAACAATTGATTAGATCCATATCGTATCAAGACAACTCTGTTTTTATCGGGCGGCTTGAAGAACCGCAATAATACCTGTAAAGAGCCGCGGTTTGCATTAGATTAGGTAACAATAATAATGATGCATTAGATTAGGTAACAATAATAATGATGTAGAACAATAGGCTCTCTAATTTGGTTACGTAATAAATAAAGGGCTGAACGTCGACAGGAAGACAGCTGTATTAGGTGTTGTTTGCGAGTCATTGCAGAGACGAGATAAAATAAAGACTGGTATTAATGAGCATTTTAGCCGGTAGAGAGTATTTCCTACGAAGCTGTGATCCAGGAGATTTGGAAGTTTTGCTGTGCATTAACCTTTTCCACGCCGTGTCAAACACAAAAGCTGTCACTCAGACGCCACATCATTGAAGTGTCAAAACTGAAATGGAACTTTATGTATATGCACGTAGGTCTATGTTGCTCTGTGGCCTGTGACCGATTAATCGGTCTTTGGCGTTGAACCTACGGTGCGGATATATCGGTCATTAGCGTCCAAAAGGTTAAATAAATCGTCAGTGTGATGATAAGGCTCTATGTCAAAGTTGCTCTATGATGGACGCAAGTTTGAATGATTGTCAGTCTTTATTATATATATTCTGGTAGAGGTAGGTGTCGTAGATGTAGAATACATAAGCATGTAAGTACCTACCTAATATCAAATGCGTACGTGCGTACGTGAGCTGCGTGGATCGTAATTATTAATTAAACAACACCAAATTGAAGGTTGCTTTTACCTCCTACGCTTTCACATGTCTATCTTTATTGAGTTGTTACAAATAATTGTATCAAGGAATCCCTACTAATTTTTATTATATAAACTCAGCTGTCTGTCTGGCTGTCTGTGTGTTACCACTTCAGACTTAAACCGCTGAACCGATTTAGATGAAATTTGGTACTGAGATAAGTACATAGTTTAAGGCTCGAGGAAGGATATAGGATAGTTTTGATCAAAAGCTGGTTCACTCATTAGAATATCGAGCACAAGGACCTTACCTAGACACATTACGTACAGTCACCTGCAATAATCTTCTGCTATAGTCTTCGAAGGCCGCAAAAATATGTGACACGCTCTTACGGCTCTTATGGCGCTACAAATAAAGATCGCGTCAGATATTTTTGCGGCCTTCGTTGTGTAACATATTATTATCATTGCAGGTGACTGTACTTACCTACAGTTGTTCTGTAAATAAATACTGCTTTTCAAACCACGGTATAGTTTGTCTCTTTCTAACAGAGCCCGAACGGCGAACGGCTTATCCTTTGTCTATGTTAAGTAAAACCGCACGTGCTTCTACCTGTTTAACCCTTTGACCGCCGTTGGCATGTATACAAGACAACGATAGAACGATACACTGGCGCCGCTGTCTTGTATACAAGACAAAAATTCAACCGCTCGGTAAATGTGCAAAAAATATCAATTATATATTTTTTTACACTCATGTTAATGTTTTAAGTCCTTGTTTAAAAAAATTTGCATTTATTGCAGCTATAGAAATCCATTCTTTTATAATAAGGCTCTCAAAAAAATTGCTCCAGATTTCAACGTTTTTCTTGTTCCTCGTCGCCGTTGTCCTGTATACAAGACAGCTAGGGATGGGAATGTTAACTCGATATGAGAATATTCAAAATAAATATCAAATCGCAAATCTGGTTTTATTTAAGCATTTGAACACTTGTTAAATGCCAATTGGTCGTAACTAGTAACTAGAATACGTGAAACGAGACGAGAGAGACAGGCATTAACTATAGCTGAAGTTCAGGGAGCTTCTTCAGCTGTTGATAGTAGAGTCAGACAAGTAAATCTGTCCTTGTGGTTTATTTGCAGAACAAAAGATTCATTTTAAGATGATAGTGTAGTGGGGAGTGATACCCTGCAGTGACCGCTTCGCACAAGAATGGTACAGGCGGACGCTAGGAGTATATAGTCAGTGTCGCCTAACTATGAGAATGTTATATATTTGAAATTGACGAAAAATTGTCATGGTAGGGAGGATGTAATACGGGAACTGAGAAGCTCATCTAAGGAACATGTCGAATGTGTGTTAGAAATATAGCAATGTAATTGCACCTTTGTGGTGGTTTATTATTTGTGTCGTTGACATGTAGTTTTTAAAATAGACTTCCGGCTTCCGGCATTCGACTCTAATGTCACTCGTGTCTAACTCTTGCTAATATGAGTAATATGTAATGGCGATTCTAATATAAAATAAAACTCACATATTCAATATAAACTGTTTTCTTTATTTAATTCCATCAGGTTATGGGCCCAGGCACATATTCCTGTAAAATTATATAAAGAATTCAGGAAGTTCAACGCCGAAAGAAATGTGTCGGCGGTCGGTATAAAAGTGAGGTTTGGTACGGACGCCATTGTTGGAATAAAAATAATTTATTACTTGCTCGGCTGAAAGAGCAAGGGAGGACAGCAAGATGGATTTAAATCTCAATACAAATAACAACTTGATAAAGTTGGAAGGATCCAGTAATTGGAATATATGGAAATTTCAAACCACCGTTTTATTGCGAGGTCAAAATTGGTTGGACATTGTCGAGGGAAAGAGCGTAAAACCCGAAGAAGCTGGTAGTGCTCGAACTACTTGGGAAACAAAAGATGCGAAGGCTCAAGCCTTGTTGGTTACGCGTATGAAGGAGAATGCCATGCTGCATATTATATCATGTTCAACCTCGGCTGAAATGTGGAAGAAACTGCAGAGTGTTTATGAGCAAAAGACGGAGACTAGTATCCACATCGTACAGCAACGGTTCTTTCAATTTAAATACGAATCAGGGACTGAGATGTCTACATTCCTATCAAAGATCCAGGAAATGCAGAATCAGCTCAAACAGATGGGCGAAGAAGTCTCTGATAAGTTCGTTATTACGAAAGTTTTAATGTCGCTGCCTGATGAGTATAAACACTTTGTATCCGCTTGGGAGTCTGCCCCTGATGACAAGCAAACTATGGATAACTTGGTGGCGAGATTACTGGTAGAAGAAGAGAGAGTAAAAGAAAAAGGCGAAGCGCCAACCCCGTCCTCGTCAGCTTTCATAGCGAAGAATAAAAATAATGCAAAGTGCATGAAGTGTAATAGACTTGGACATTATGCCAGTGAGTGTAGAAGCAACAATAGTAACTACAAGAGTGAAGGACATAATAACAAGTGTTTCTACTGTGGTAAAGGGGGACATAACAAAGCACAGTGTTGGTTTAGGAAGAACAAAGAACAGAAGAAAAGTAACGCGTTTGTGGTGTCTGATTCGCTAGAACCACATAATAAGACTCTTTTTCTGGTTGATTCCGGATCGAGTGAACATATATGCCGCGAACGTGCACTATTTTCCACGTTTACTAGCGCAAATAGTGAATGGAAAGTCGAAGTTGGTAATGGTGTGGGACTTAGTGTGCAAGGACATGGACAGATGGCGGTAGAAGTGCATAACGGGAGTGAATGGGTTGAAACAACCATAGACGATGTTTTGTTCGTTCCGGAAATGAAATCAAATTTGTTCTCTGTAGACTGTGTGACAGCTAAAGGTTATGTTGTCGTGACAGATAAAACGTCAAGCAAAATTTGTAAAAATAACGAAGTCTGTGCGGTCGCAAAACGAATTGGGAAGTCGTGTTATTTAGAATTCCGGTTTAAAAACAATGTGGCGAGTGTTGCTAAAACATTGGACGGTACCTTGATCGAGTGGCATGAAAAATTAGCGCATCAAAACTTCGATCATGTCAGAAAAGTGCTTGCGAAAAATAACATTGATGTAAAGTGTTCATCAGTTCCCAAGTGCGAAAGTTGCCTCGAAGGCAAAATACATCGCTTGCCGTTTAGTAACAGCGAGAGTGTGACTACAAGAACGTGCGATCTTATCCACGCGGATACTTGCGGCCCGATGGAAGTTGCGTCTATAAGCGGTTCAAAGTACTTCGTCGTATTGAAGGATGACTTTTCGAACTACAGAACAGTCTACTTTGTGAAAAACAAATACGAGGTGAAGGATTGTATCACAGATTTTTTGAACAAAGCTGAAAACATGACAGGAAACAGAGTTCGAGTGTTTCGTAGTGATAACGGAACAGAATTTGTAAACAAAGACGTGAAGGTGATGTTTTCGAGACGCGGAATAGAACACCAGACAAGCGTTCCTTATACCGCGGAGCAGAACGGTAAAGCCGAACGCGAAATACGTATTCTGGTCGAAGCTGCTAGAACTATGTTGAGTGCAAAGAACCTGCCAAAAGAGTTGTGGGCAGAGGCCACCGCAACAGCAGCTTTTGTACTGAATAGGACTGGGAAAAGCAAAGATAGTGAAAAATCCCCATATGAAGTCTGGTCAGGGAAAAGTTTTGACATCCACCAGTTAAAACCCTTCGGTACCCCAGTGTATACTCATATTCCAAAAGAAAAGAGGAGGAAGTGGGACCGAAAAGGGGAAAAAGGATTGATGGTTGGATACGGAGATACTGTGAAAGGCTACAGAGTATACTATCCAGATACAAAGAATGTGGAAGTAAAGAGGGATATAGTTTTCTTGGAAAATAAAGAATCAAAAGATGAGAATCAACTTGAGGTCACAATGATCACAACAGAAAACAAAGATGATAAGACTGAGGAGCCCTGCAATGAGCCAGAAGGGGAGTTGTCAAGTGTCGGTGAGACAACAGCAACTTCAAGTGCAGAGGAATCAGGAAGTGAATATATGCCGTCGAGTGATGAAGGTGACAGCTCATTAGAGCGAAGTGTTGTGACTGAAGTACCTCGTAGAGAACCAAGCACACGAGTTAGAAAACCACCTGAATTTTACAATTGTCATTGTCAGAGTGTCCGCGCTACAGAAAATGAGCCTACAACATACAAAGAGGCAATGACCCGACATGATGCTGACAAGTGGTCTGAAGCTATAAAGCGAGAAATGAAGACATTGGAAGATAATGACACTTGGAAAGTAGTGAATGATCCAGGAAGTGAGAAAGTGATCAGCAGTAAGTGGGTGTTTAAGATTAAAAGTGGTAACAAGGACACTCCGCAATACAAAGCCAGGTTAGTTGCTAGGGGGTTCGAACAAGATGACATATTAGATTTAAATGACATTTATGCCCCAGTTGCCAAATTGTCAACTCTTAGGTTGTTTGTAGCAATTGCAACTAAACTTAAATTACCTATAATTCAGATGGATGTGACAGGTGCCTTTTTATATGGTAAAATAAATGAGAATGTGTATGTTAGCCTGCCAGAAGGTGCCTATGAGGGTAGTAAAACTATTGTGAAACTAAATAAGTCTCTTTATGGGCTTAAGAGCTCACCAAAATGTTGGAATGAAACATTTAATTCTGTAATGGTTAAAGACGGATTTACTAGGTCAAGTTGTGACTCTTGCCTGTATACAAAATGCAATAAAACTAGCCAAACATATTTGTTGCTATATGTAGACGATTTGTTAATTTTTGGGTCTAATGAAAATGAAGTAGAACAACTTAAAACCAAATTAAATAAAGAATTCAAAATGAAAGACCTAAGGCTAGTGTCAGATTACTTAGGTATTAATATAAAACAAAATGTGCAAACAGGCATTACTGAACTGAGTCAAAAGACTTATTTGGAAAATGTACTTAAAAGGTTCAAGATGGAAAGTTGTAAACCTATGTTGACGCCAATAGATGTGAATATTAACAGTAAAATATTTGAGGCTGATAGTGGCACTGTAGATAAAAATATTGAACAGACATGTAGACAAATTATAGGCTGTCTTATGTATGCAGTGTCCGGTACTAGGCCTGACCTATGTTATGCTGTCTCATTGTTGAGTAGATATCAAAAGTGTGCAAATGACATATTATTGACATCATTAAAAAGGGTCCTAAGATATGTCAAACATACTCTAGATTATAAATTGGTATATAAATGTGAAAATGATGTTTTAGAGGGATTCTGTGATGCAGACTGGGGTGGTGATCTCAAAGATAGAAAATCCACCACAGGCTACTTGTTTAAATTTTCAAATTGTCTGATATCTTGGAGTTCAAAGAAACAAGTATCAGTCAGTTTATCCTCAACGGAATCTGAGTATGTTGCAATTAGTGTTGCGGCCAGCGAAGCCTGTTGGTTGATAAATCTGTTAAATGATTTTGGGATTAATAGTGTATGTCCAGTGAACATATATTGTGATAACCAGTCAGCCATTTCAGTTGCTTGCACAGACACTGTTAAGCGCCTGAAACATGTTGACATTCGATACCACTTTATTAAAGAGTTGGTTAAGAATAATAAATTAACTTTGAAATATGTTAGAACTAGTGATCAACCAGCAGACATGCTCACTAAAGCCCTAAGCAGGGAGTTGCTCACACGGTTTCTTGTGATGTGTGGTATGCATAACATTTAAGTTTGTTTTTAATGTATTTGTGGAGAATACTTATTAAGTTTTTAAAGTGTAATTACATTGAGAAGGGGTGTTAGAAATATAGCAATGTAATTGCACCTTTGTGGTGGTTTATTATTTGTGTCGTTGACATGTAGTTTTTAAAATAGACTTCCGGCTTCCGGCATTCGACTCTAATGTCACTCGTGTCTAACTCTTGCTAATATGAGTAATATGTAATGGCGATTCTAATATAAAATAAAACTCACATATTCAATATAAACTGTTTTCTTTATTTAATTCCATCAATGTGAAACATGCATTCCCGAACATTTCCGATCCCCACCCTTTTTCAATATTATTGTTCTTCACTCATTGACAATTCAATTAACCCACGTGCAATTTTCCCCAATGCAGTTCCGGTACTTACATTTATATTATCGACACACGATGCGCGGCTCTAACGTTACGCTTATAAAGTTTACGTACCGACAAGCGCTTACGCCGTTGATCTAGAGACTATTATTACTTAATCCGCGCGGAAACAGTCCTTGTCGGTCTGCACTGCGGACAGTCCATGCGCACCGTTGTCTTGTATAAACGACTTCTTGTACAGCCTAGTGCGGTGATATTACGTCATGAATCGATATTGTTTAGTGGTTGTTTTTAATGATAAAGATCTTTATTTTTAACATTGTCGTGTGTAAAAAATATGTTAATTTTTGGCATTTTCGAAATAAATTAAAGTTGGATAAGAACAAAGCCAAATTGAGAAGATTTTTACCATAAATTGTAAATATCGATATCACTATTTGCAATCCCTAAACTTTTTATTAGTTGTTTACTTAAAATTTGCTCTGGCGTGTGAGTGAGCGTCTTTGCGAACTAGGTCCGGCGGCCAAAAGGTTAAAAAAATGGTAGGGCCGTTTTTACTGGTTATTGAATTACCACTCTATGGAGATTGCATTAAGGTTCAAAATGAACGAATGTAAAAATATTTTTCTAGGCTGTGTGTAGTGTAGTCCATTTGTCTCGCCGGTACTCAGTACTTCGGTTACTGAGTGCCGGCGAGTCGAACGCTACAGAACCAGTCTAAAATGTGTCATCGAGATGCGTAACAAAGGCGCGTTATCGGAGAGCGCACCTACACTGGTTTTTTGAGCGTTGGACTAGCCCGCGCTCAGGTGCCAATTAGAATAATTAAGACCCTTTTTTGCAGGTAAGTAGCACGTGCGGTTTTACTTAACAATAGACAAAGGATTAGCCATCGGGGCCTATTAGAAACCGACAAACTATATCAAGGTCTATCACACAGAAGCATTGACATTGCCCCCAGTTCCAGTCCGAGCGGAGGAAGTCACCATTTATGATGACTATTTTAAGCTGACCGACATGTGCTTGTGTAGGCGGTCCATTAAGGTTAGTAGTACGGGGCATAGCTAAGTGTAACTTTTTGACTCGTAAGAAAATAAAACTAGTGGCTCTGTGAGCTGTAGACCTCGCGAGCATAGCTTATTGGGACCGTGCACGATAGGGTGGAGCGAAATCCAAAATTCTTGAATATAGCAATGGAACCCCTCTAAAAGGATGTCTAATTTTTTATTGTTTAAGTGAGAAATAATAAAAAAAAAATTGGTATGTACTTTTAGCCCTCTACTATTCGATTATATATAGCAATATTTGTATATTTTTAATAAATTTAATTTATGCTTATTTTTTTTATAACAAGTTTTATTCATTAAATAACATCTTTTTGTTACAGATATACTCGATTCCTATACTTATTTTTGTTTATAACGTATATTTTTATGACATGGTAAAACCACGTAAATAGAGGTTTTATGGAAAAGGCCCTTTAACCCGGATATTGTGCACAAATTGCAGTTTACAACTTATTACAGAACCGTGAAAACTATTTTGAACGTGATAAGATAATAAAAATACTACTAGTAAAAGTAAATATATGCCTAACATACGTGTGAACATGACCCAAAAAGGGCGTAAGCGACGCCGAAGGGCAATATTTGACGCTCATTTAAACATATAAGTAACCCATTTTTTGCAGTAAAATGATACTTTTCGTAATCAATAACACCGTTACTTTGGCACAAGAACGTCTAAAAAAAATAACTCATATAATTTTTTTACACTGTAGCATTTTCCTTGTTTTGCATGAAATTGCTGTTTAATATGAAAGTTTGAAATTTTATTATTTCATAAATATTGAAAAAGGCACAAAAATCTTGGTAATAACTTATTAAATGCTTATTAAGTATTACATAATTTCAATAAAATGTACACATATTAGTGAAATAGTATATTTAAATAATTGATGAAAATTTACCTTTATTAATTTCTTTAGCGGCTGGGTAGAGGGCTAAAAGTAGTGTTTATTTTGAAACTTGATATAATCACTATAATCTACATGACAAACTGCAACTTTTTGTACCGGTTCCACATTGATAATCAAATTTTTATTTTTTCCCATACAACGACGCTCCACCCTAATGCACGATGACAGCGATACACAGCGGTTTAATCAATCAACAATACAAAGGTTTTAATTTATTTAAAAAAATACGAAGTTTAAGTGAAAAAAAAATACAAAAAGTTATGTCTTACTAGGGATCGAACCCAGACTTTCTGTGTGCAAACAAAAAAAAGCGATTGTTTACAAAATGCACCATGATAGTTCTTAGCTAAGCTGACGAAATTCGGCTACTCATTCTCGAGTACAAACTAAATATCTAAATACCGTCTAAACCAGCAATACAATTTTTCTGCATTTTTTGCCATTTACTATGTAAATATGTCTCAAAAAGAAAATACTCTTATGATATCGATACGACTATTTGCTTGCGCGAGGTATCACAACTCCTCCATTTTTCAAAATTTCCAAAAACGGGATCGACAAAACAATTTTATTTACTCATAGAAACTGGTCACAAAATTTCACAAGAATCGGTTGAGAATTGTGACCTGTAGAGGAGAACATCCGGACATACAAAAGCAAAATGCCCGAGTCAAAACGTAGACCTTCGCTACGCTTCGGTCAATAAAAACTATGAAAACAAAATGTTAAAAATAAAAATAAACAATTGTCTCAAAACAAATTTCTACTAAAAAATATTATTAATATAGTATTTTATGCAACCGTTGTAATAAAATTGTAAATTTAACAATAGTTATTTGTACAACAATAGATCAAAGTTTGATATTTCTTCGAGTGCTTATTTTGAGTCCCGTGCAAGCGAAAGATTCTATAATAGATTCACGAGCGTAGCGAGCAAACGGTCCGACACAGATATATTAACAATATTCATCTGTGTTGAAAATCATTGCTCTAGCTTCAAAACCCACGGAGGAAACAGTCGAGTAAGTTTGTATGGAGAAATGACCACTCCTGTTGGCTCTTAAGCCCGATGGTATCAAATTATTGTATTATGACCTATATTTTAAATACAATCTTACCTTCGAAGATACAGATCGATACGGCTATTAGGAGTTACCTACACGTTCCCTGCGACATCTAACTCATAATAGCTGTGGTCTTTGTTAAACTAAGTGTGTTATAAGACTTATTAAGGTAAACGTACTGATGTTCGGTCCCAGTACAGGTCATCTTGGAACTTACGAGGGGTGTTCAAAATATTCTCGGTATGAGAATGAAAACAAACAAGTACGAAAAGTTTGATATTTTTATTTTTCAATATACTCCCCCCCTATGTTCATACACTTAAAAGATCGATCAATTATTTTTTTTAATCCTGCATAAAAATATTTTTTATCTTTGGTGTAAAAATGCTCCTCCACTGCCGCCTTCAATGCTTCATCATCGGAAAATTTATTTCCACGCAGATCCTTTTTAAGATTGGGGAACAAAAAGAAGTCGCTGGGGGCTAAGTCCGGACTATACGGTGGGTGAGTACCAGTTTCAAACCCACATTCAACAATAGCTGCCTTGGCAATATGAGCAGTATGGACGGGGGCGTTGTCATGCAGAAGCATAACACCTTTGGTTAACTTTCCTCGCCTCTTTTCTTTGATTGCATGCTTTAATTGACGTAGAATGTTAGCGTAGTACTGTCCTGTGATATTTACACCTTTTTCTTTATAATCGATCAGTAATACTCCTTCACAATCCCAAAATATCGTGGCCATGACCTTGCCAGCTGAAGGGATGACCTTGAACTTCTTGGGATGAGCTGAACCCTTAATGTGCCACTGCATGGACTCTTGTTTACTCTCTGGGTCATAATGATGAACCCAGGTTTCATCTCCAGTAACTATTCTTTGCAGCACCTCATCAGGATTTTCACCGCACAGGTCAATAAAATCGGAACAACAAGCTACACGCATGTCTTTTTGAAGCCGAGTCAGCATTCGCGGAACCCATCTTGCACTTACTTTTGACATATTAAGATGGTCATGGATAATATCATGTACGGTACCAATAGAGAGATTGGTTACTTGTGCTATAGATTTTACCTTCACTCGACCATCTTCCAATATAAGTTTTTCCACTTTATCAATATTTTCTTGTGAAGTAGCTACTACAGGCCGGCCAGGTCTAGGGTCGTCTTCAACACTCTCCCTTCCACGTTTAAACTCGCTTGACCACTTTTGAATGGTAGATAAAGAAGGAGCAGACTCACGGTAAACACAATCCATTTCCTCTTTTATGGTTTTTTGATTTTTACCCTGTTTTGTCAAGAATTTTATCACGCATCGATGTTCTAATTTAGTTAACATTGTCAATTCCCACATGATGTTCATGTTTGTTCAGCAATTGCAGAAAAACAAAAGAACATCTCGGTTCGAATTATACTTTTTTTTAATGTCAATGAATAAACCTTAGCGGCCAGTAACGAAAGAAATTTTAGAAGAGGTTGTAAGATATCAATACCGAGAATATTTTGAACGCCCCTCGTAAGTCATTGTCAATAGAGGTGACAGCAGGGTGTCATCTATTGGACATTAGCAATTTAGCATGTCGAGCACTAGTACGTTTACCTTAGTATTCTTCAAACTCGATGAGTAAAACGTGTTATCTCCTCAAAATGTATAACCTAAAAACGCCAAACCTCGCAAAATTGTATTGTAATGACACCTGCCAGCGTACCCATCGAGTTTGAAAAATACATAAAACAAGCGTTATTAATTTAAACTTTAAGAAGTTAAAATGTTGGTATTCATATCAGTTAGTTCCAAATTGAGGAATAGGTCCAGTCGCCAATGAGATATATCGGAGCGGCCAAGGTGTTCACAATATCTGAACACGCTCACTAACGCCCTGACAATAGAGGCGTGTTCAGATATTTGTGAGCGCCTTAGCCGCTCCGATATATCTTTCTGGCGGTCTAGCATGAGTTCCGTTCTCGCGCGCGACTCCATACATCTTGCGCGACTTCTAGTATGGAGTCGCGCGCGAGAACGCAACTCATGCTAGACCACCTGATGGCGATTGGCGACTGTACGTTGGTTCTTGGTTGGGTTTTATCCTTTTAAAATAAGAACACAAAAAACTTATTGTTCAAACATGTTCACGTGCAAAAGAAGTGCTTTCCGTGAATTTAGAAGGGCATTTTATTTAAATGAAATGACTTGATACAATTCATTGCTTTTTTAGGGTTCCGCACCCAAAGGGTAAAAACGGGACCCTATTACTAAGACTCCGCTGTCCGTCCGTTCGTCCGTCCGTCTGTCACCAGGCTGTATCTTACGAACCGTGATAGCTAGACAGTTGAAATTTTCACAGATGATGTATTTCTGTTGCCGCTATAACAACAAATACTAAAAACAGAATAAAATAAAGATTTAAGTGGGGCTCCCATACAACAAACGTGATTTTTGACCGAAGTTAAGCAACGTCGGGCGGGGTCAGTACTTGGATGGGTGACCGTTTTTTTGCTTGTTTTGCTCTATTTTTTGTTGATGGTGCGGAATCCTCCGTGCGCGAGTCCGACTCGCACTTGACCGGTTTTTTGCTGATTCATTTGTAGGTACGTCAAGTGAGCAATGTTTATTAATAAAACCAGGAGCTACAGTACAGTATCTATGTAATGTAGTACTTTACCAATTTACAATAATGTACATTAATTATATAAGCCTAGTACCTACCTAACACGAGGCCCTGCGCTGTTTTACTCGTAAGGCGAGAATAATTGAATTTTAAGTACTTACTTGTATTAAGGCCGTGCATCGAAAAATAACAGGATCTTAGAAAGGTGGCAGTGGCTAGCCCCGGAAACAAACAGTAGTGATTTTCGGATATATGTTTCTTGACTATATGATAAGACATTTCGTAGTAGTCGAAACACGAATGCTTAAAATTTTCTCGATAGAAAATAAATCCAAACTTACGTGTTCATTTTTCGGTTTTAGCTTCGTGCAACTAGAAAACACATCCATATCCAGCACAATCTACCTTACAGCAAAGGTTTTCATCTCGTCTTAACTTTCAAAGAACTAAATATTAACTTATTATCCTTTACCGATGGATTTATTATCGATTTTTGATTTTATGAATTCAACAGCGAACGCCCATTTTACGCAGTTCGGTTTCTCTTTCTGTCATGCGTCAAAGTCATAAATGCATCCTTTATGCCAGTAATGTTAGATGGCCGTCGTGCCTCAAAGAGGTAAGACCTATGTCACTTCGCGCAGCGCTCCGAATTACGTAAATTTTTAATATCCAATAAACGTTGAGTCGTAACTCCATTGAGTAGTAACGGAATCGGAGGTAAACCTATGATGGTGCCTTCTTACAGGCCTATACGTTACGCATGTGTGCGTGTTTGCTTAGCTACGTAACCCAAACACAAATTAGGTTGCTTTATATATATCAAAGAGTTTCTTTGACCATATCCTGCGTCCATCATCAGATATTCGGTGGTACCATAATATTGCGTTATCAGTTATCACCCAACTTAAATAATGTATATTAAGTTTTAGCTCAATCGAATAAAGAGACGTGGGATCTAATTTATCTTGTAATATGTACTTGATACATACATTGCAACTTAAAGGTTTGTTAGAAAAAACCTTTTAAATACCACTGTAATAGTTTCACCTACATATGCTTAACAAATAAACACTTTTACTATTGACTTCGAAATGCATGGACGTGCCTGCTGAGAAGTGTGTTCCAGGCAGAAAGTCAGAACTTTTTTTTGCCGCACTCTCTCGTTCTATAGCTAAATATTATGACTATCCCTTTTCTAAATAAGTCATTAAATAATTGAGGCTGCAGATTTTAGTTAATTTCTATCGTGTCCTCGATAACTTGAGTGTCCTCCAATATGTTATGACTGAAACAGAAACAAATAGATTAGATGAGGTCATGATTCTATAGTGGCGCAGGCTAGTACAGAGGTTCATTTGCAAATTATAAGAAATTAATGTCATTTTTAGAAAGCTGTCGTTTTTAAGTCAGGGGGATTTTATAGTTTCATTGGTCCGATTTCGTTTCGACTGAAAATAAATTAAATTTTGTTCCAGTAACTATTAATCCGTTATTTAAAGCATTTTTGTTATTATTATTTTATTAAAGAGTACCTATTATGTATTAAAGTGTAGTCTATGCCACCTGCGGCATAAAAACATACCAATGAACATCTTATTCAACAATATTTGTCTCAGTAGTTAAGCTTTTATGCTAGGGTAATACACGACACAAACATACCCACACACATACATACATACCTACATACATAGGCTGCTAAAATCATAATTCTTCCCATTGTCACGTATACAATCAAACCACTTAGGGTATTGCAAATGAAAACATTTAAAATAAGAGTACCTACTTAAATCTTTCAATTAAACTGCTGGCAATACACACTAGGCTATGCCTGCGCAGTTTAGCATGTACACTGTACAGTTCAACTGCACAGGTAAAGCCGGTTTGGAAACTGCAGTCGAATGCCTTTTTACCTGTGCAGTTAGACTGTACATAAAAATTAAATATTAATAATATTTTATCCTTATGTCTTAGATTCATGGCACAAAGTGTGGTGGTGTTTTTCTTTTGTCAATACACTTGAATTCTTACATACAAAACCAGCTTCTACAATATTCAGACAGGGTAAAAAAAAACCAATTTTGAAAGTGAGGTCTACGGGTTCCAAAGTTTTTAATTGTTACAATCATTATGACCTTTTTCTGCAGTGTGAAAAAAATGTCAATTGGTAGTTTAGTAGTGTATCTTTCAATGTTGTTTGTAAGAGGGATATTATAAGTAGACTATGGCAACACCAGACATTGTCATGATGGCTTCATGTATGAAGTCAGTGTTGATTAAATAAAGATAACTTTTAATAAAAACATCTTCTTATTTACATGGCGCAGTCGAATCTAAAGTGAACGAACGTGAACAGTATTAGGAGAAGTAAATGGGCGCAGTGGTTAGTGATGTGAACTTATAAAATGGAAACTCTAAAACAACCGCCGCCATTATCCCTACAAGGAGATCCATCGGAAAATTATAAAAAATGGCTACAAAGATTTAAACTCTATTATACTGCCACGGGGGCAAAACAACGATTAGACGAAGAAAGCAAGATTGCTTTATTTCTTCATTGCATTGGTGAAGAATGTATAGAAATTTACAATAATTTTGACAATGAAAAAATTAAGACCTATGAAGAGCTCGTTGAGCAGTTCTCAAAATATTTCTTGCCACTAAGCAATGAAAGTATCAACAGAAATGTCTTCTTTAGACGTAAAATACAAGAAGGGGAGACTTTGGACGAGTATGTCAACACATTGAGGACCCTAAGTGCAGACTGTAATTTTGGAACACTTAGGGACAGTTTAATAAAAGATCAGATAATTAGAGGAATTAAAAAGAAAAATGTTGTGGAGCGTCTACTCAAAGAATCTGACCTGGATTTGCCAAAATGCATAAAAATTTGCAAAACATATGATTATACAGAAAAACAAATTAAGGACTTTGATGTTGAAGAACAAGCAGTAAGTGTAGTAAAGAAGGACAAAAGCTATAGTTATAGATCTAAAGAAAATACTGAACAAAGAAAACAACCAGAGAGAAGAAATTATGGATCAAGAAATATGAGAGATCAATCTGAGGAAGCAGGTACAAGTGGATATCAGCGGTCACAGTCTACTACCAGACCTCCATGTCACAGATGCGGCTTTGTACATGGTTTCAAGTGTCCAGCGTTTAATCAGGTTTGCAAAAAGTGTAACAAATTCGGGCATTACGGAAAAATGTGTAGAAATGTCAAGAATGTGAATGTAGTAGATCTGTCATCGGATGAAAGTGATATTGTGTTAGGTATGGTGCAAATTAATTCGATTCAAAGGAAAGAAGACTATGAGGCCATTCAAATACATGGTCACATTATAGACTTTAAATTGGATACTGGTGCGGACTGCAACGTGCTTCCATTAAGGTATGTTAAGAAACTCGGATTAGAAAATAAAGTGGAAAAAAATGCAAACAACTTGTATAATTATGAAGGAACAGAGCTGAACTGCGTCGGTAAAATTAAATTAACTGGAAATTTTATAAATAATAGACAAGTACAATTGAAATTCTATGTTATCGACTCAGTTCGCCCGATTCTACCAGTGTTAGGTCGTAAATCAATATTCAAGGAAGAACTAATGGAAAGAAAATATCTAAATTGTATAAAAAATGACTGTAATAATCTCACAGAAAATTATAAAGAACTGTTTGATGACAAAATTATAGGCACTTTAAGTGGTTCAGACTATAAAATCAAGTTAAAAGAAAATGCTCAGGGCAAAGTGGAATCTTGTAGGAAAGTACCAATATCATTACACGAGAGCTTGAAAAGGGAATTAGATAAAATGGAAAAACTTCAAGTTATTTCAAAAATAACAGAGCCGACTGAGTTTGTTAGCAATATAGTTATTGTAAAAAAACCGAATGGGAAAATTAGAGTTTGTTTAGATCCAGGAAATTTAAATAATTGTATTATGAGGGAACATTTCAAATTACCTACCTTTGAAGAAGTGTCTAGTAGAATGGCAGGTGCTAAAGTATTTAGTAAACTGGATGCATCTACAGCATTCTTTCAAATTAAACTTCATGAGGATAGTGCTAAACTGTGCACGTTCTCTACACCTTTTGGTAGATATTATTTTAAACGTCTACCATATGGGCTTTGTTCTGCACCAGAAGTTTTTCATCGTAGATATAAAGAAATTTTTCAAAATATAAATGGATGTGAAGTGTTTGTTGACGACCTAGTAGTATATGGTAAAGATCAAGCAGAACATGATGAACGTTTATTAAAAGTATTACAAATGGCAAAAGAAAATGGGGTAAAGTTTAATTCAACTAAGTGTGTATTTGGAAAGTCAGAAATAGAATATCTAGGACACCTACTGACTAAAGATGGTATAAAGCCTGATCCTACAAAAATAGACTCTATAATTAAAATGGAAAAGCCACA
Organism: Cydia amplana; assembly: GCF_948474715.1. NCBI lineage: Eukaryota > Metazoa > Arthropoda > Insecta > Lepidoptera > Tortricidae > Cydia > Cydia amplana. The sequence continues at coordinate 5,877,771 of NC_086084.1, forward strand.
AAATGTAAAAGAATTGCAGCGCTTGTTAGGAATGATCACATATGTGGCCAAGTTTATACCATCTTTATCACAAGTTTGTAGTCCTCTAAGAAATTTAATAAAAAAAGATGTAGAATGGTTGTGGTCAAAAGAACATGATGATTCCTTTTGTGAACTTAAAAAAATATTAGTTTCAGACCCTGTGCTGCAATATTATGATGTCAGTAGACCAGTGAAATTGTCAGTAGATGCTTCAAAAGACGCTCTTGGAGCGGTATTATTACAAAATGACTTACCGGTAGCTTATGCCTCCAAATCCATGACCAGCACTCAAAAATTATATGCTCAAATTGAAAAAGAACTCTTAGCCATTTTATTTGGATGTTCTCGCTATCATCAATATATTTATGGTAAACAAATTGCAGTTGAGACTGACCACAGACCCTTAGAGTCAATTTTTAAGAAACCCATATGTGATATACCATTAAGATTACAGCGCATGCGTTTACACTTGCAGAAATATGACATAATTGTGAAATACAAACCTGGAAAAGACCTTTTGATAGCTGATGCATTATCTAGACATAATTTAAAAACAAATGATAATCTTCTAGAACAGGAAATTGAGGCTCAAGTTAGGATGGTTGTGAGTTCTTTACCAGTAACAGATAGGAAATTACAAATTTTTAAGGATGAGACAAATAAAGACACAGATTTACAACAAATAAAATATTACATTTTGAATGGATGGCCAAGTATTAAAGATATTCCTAATAGTTTGAGACCATACTTTACATTTAGTGGAGAACTGTATGTGTGTGATGAACTGATTTTCAAGAATAACTGTATTATTGTTCCACAAACCTTAAGATCAGACATGTTAGAGCGTATTCATTACAATCACATGGGATTAGATAAGTGTAAGGCTAGGGCTAGATCATGCATGTTTTGGCCGTTCATGTCAAGAGACATTGAAAATAAAGTTTTGAATTGTAGTACATGTGATAGGTTTAAGAAAAATAATATAAAAGAACCTATGCAAATTAGGGAAATGCCAAATAAGCCATGGTGGCACTTGGGTACAGATGTATTTCACTATAAAGGAAAAAACTTTATAATTGTAGTGGATTACTATAGCAAATACTTTGAAGTGTCAGAATTGAAAGATTTACGACCAGAAACTACAATAGATGCATTGAAAGCTATCTTTAGTAGATTTGGGATCCCTGAATATTTGTATAGTGATGGGGCGACTAACTATACTAGTATCAAATTTAAAGAATTTGTTACTAGTTGGGGTTTTGTACACAAAACAAGCAGTCCTACCTATGCCCAGTCTAATGGATTAGCGGAGAGATATATTCAAATAACTAAGAATCTTTTTAAAAAAGCTGATTATGAACAAAAAGATAGATACTTAAGCCTGTTAGAATATAGGAACACACCAATTTCAAAGGAATTTAATTATAATACGCCTTCAGAATTGTTAATGGGCAGGAAAATTAAGGGTTTGTTGCCTAGTATTCAGAAACCTAGTAAAGAAAATTGTAATGTGCAAAAAATATTGTATGACAATGCATGGAAACAAAAACAGTACTATGATAGAGGATCAAAAAACTTGGGAAAGCTAGATGAGGGTCAAAAAGTTGTATTACTTAATAATAATAAACCTAACAGCTATGCTGAAGTAGTGAGAAAAGATAGCAGACCCAACTCTTTTCAAATTAAAACAGAAACTGGACAGAACTTGTTTAGGAATAGAAGGTACTTAATAAATTGTAAAAATCAGAGAGAAATGAAAACTGTAAGAGATAGCCCAATATTGTATAGCGATGAGGAGGAACCGTTGACAGTATTTGAAGGGTATAGAAGAAATAGTATTGCTGATATGACAGATGATAGCTATGTTTCAGAACAAAGTAAGAATATTGTTGATGTTCAGAACTACACAGAACAAAATGAGAATGGTCAAAGTATTGCTAATGAAAATAACAATTCTGCTATAAGAACTAGAGCAGGTCGACTGATTAAGAAACCTAGCTATCTCTGTGATTATCAAACTGATTAAATTTGATAGTTTATGCTTTTATATGTGTTTTAATTATTTAGCTATTATTGTAAAAAGTCTACTTGCTAGTAGACAGACATGTCATGGTTGTAGCTGCTTGAAAAGAAAGGGGATGTAAGAGGGATATTATAAGTAGACTATGGCAACACCAGACATTGTCATGATGGCTTCATGTATGAAGTCAGTGTTGATTAAATAAAGATAACTTTTAATAAAAACATCTTCTTATTAACTCTAGTTTACCAAAAACAAGTATAACAAACTAGAACTTTCTAGTTAGGTAATTAATCTACAGTTGGATCAACTTTTACAACATTCATTGTTGCCATGACAACTTCATGCAATTATAGTAGTCATAGAACAGTTTTTAACAAACTTTTGTCACTTAGTAGAACATAGTCATAGTAGAAGATCAGTGTCAATAGTTTTAAATGGCACAATAAACTCTTCATGATTTTAGTTTAAGAAAGGTGTACTTACATCTCCAATCCTTGATTCTTCTGGATCCATTTTAGACAAGCCAGTTCTCCCGGTAATTGGTTGAGTTACCGCTCACTGCTAGCGGAGCCTGGGTTGCTGCCACATTGATTTTTCTAACTTTGCAGCTCAATTAACGACAAGTCTGACAATAAAAATAGAATTTATAGATAATTGACACATTTAACAGCTAAATTGTATTCAGTGATGACTTGATGACCCTGCAACGGTAGTTAGAAACTGGATTTGGGCTAATATCAACAAGATAAACAACAAACATTAACACATTAACTGCCAGCGACTCACTAGGGGAGTTCACTGTTCGTAGGCGCTTTTTGCTACATACGGTTTTTCCCGTGTTATCGGATACACTCGTAGCGCGTAGCTCGCGCTGGCACTGAATGTTTTAAGTAATGCTAAGTTATGGATGTTTCTTGTGTCCATACTACAAACTTTGCTTAGTTTGAGATGAGGTTGATCTGTATTAATTATTAGCATAGTACTTACCGACTTCCATGCCTGCTGCCACTGATGCCACTGCTCTGTACGGATCGTGCTCTCATAGAACTTGTATGCAGCACTGCACTTATCTCTGGCTTCCGAGAGGCTCATGGTCCTCCCTGTACTCCCTGTAGGCGAACAGGGGATGCTGAGTTATATATTTTGCTAGCATTTTCTTCTGCGTGAAAGCATCGACTGAAAAACATATTCATGACAAAATCAGTTATGATCAAACGAATTATAACTTTTTCTGTAAATAAATTATTGGTTTTTAGAGAAACTTACATTATGCGTGGCATTTTCTTTAGATTTCACAGCAAATCAGTATTTTTCTTCAACTTGGTTTGTATTCTGATATTTTCACTGATCACGCGCGTACGCGATGCTTGTCAATGTCAAATTATTGTCAATTGACTCAATTGTCAAACACGATTATCCGTGCATGTTATAATGTAGGTCAATTTGTATAAAGCTGTCACTCATTTAAACACTTTTCAATTTGGAAGTGTAGTAATAAAATTGACTATTCATGTTCAAACTATGTCCGACACACGTCCGACATATGAATAAGGGCAGCCATTGAATAGATTTTTCATAAGCTCTACGCATAGACAGTCGTGGTCACTATCGTATGATAGTCGATAACTTTATTCAATATCGACGTGGTAGGCTTATCGTAGCTCGGGGCCATGCTCAGCGATATGACAAATTTACCAATAACGTTAGAAGACAACGTATCATACCACGTGCAATATGATACGCCCGTGCTAAGCCCGCTGTATTCCTTACATACCTAAATAATCTCTTATTCAATAAAACATATAATTACTAAACACTGTGATTTATTTCAAATAAATGCAAATCGATCGGATAAAATATATTAATACCTACCTATACAACAATGAATACGAGTACAGTCAGCTGCAATAATATGTTACACACCGAAGGCCGTTTTGCGGTAGATCATGTTAGATCTTATTTGTAGAGCCATAAGAGCGTGTCACATATTTTTGCGGCCGTCGAAGAGTAACATATTATTGCAGGTGACTGTACCTATGAAAAATTCGAGGGTTAAAAAGCATTTCAACCAAAGCATTTATAATAATAACGACCATGGACGCCTGCAACCCCAGGGTTATTGTAACCCCATAACAATAAGGTTGAAATTTGCATTTAGTGACCGCAAAGTCAGGTGAGCGTAATCAAGTAAATCTGTTTTCATCATATTTTATCAAAAATAATCTCTTTTCTGTTCTTGTGCTATTTTCTTATTATCAATACTCTTAACTTATATGCTATATACGCTGCTGCTTCTATGATGTTAACATCTTCCAAAACAACAATAAATATGCAGGTTTATGAATTAATTATTTTATGGTTTGCTATTATGAACAAGTAACAACGCCATCTGTTTCAATTTTTTCCGAATTTAAGTTTCTGGCCGACCGCAGCGACCGCGTATAATGGTAGTTAACTTCTGTAACGTTAGATGGTGCTAAAAGGTCACACAAACTTCACGTGCGGCGCGAAGCGTTTCCATGTGTGCGTGTTAGCGGGGAGGGAAGAACTAGCGGGCGTGGTTTACGAAGCGCCAGACGCGGCTGCAGTAGGCCCTTAATGCATGCCATGCAGGGTGGCAGTGGAATCTTCTAACCAGAAAACATCATCACTTTGACGTAGAACTAGTTACGCTATACTGCGAAATAACATTTTAAAAACATTGTAGAAACTTACTTGTATGTAGCAAATTAGCAATCACGTAGCAATATAACAAACTTCATTTCGATTTCGATGATAAAACCCTAAAAATTCGTTAAGATTTAATATATAAAGCAGAAATTGACATCGGCTGTTTGACTGATTTGTTTTAGGGTTCCGTAGCCAAATGGCATAAAACGGAAACCTTATGGATTCGTCATGTCTGTCTGTCTGTCTGTCTGTCTGTCTGTCCATCTGTCTGTCCGTCCGTATGTCACAGCCACTTTTTTCCGAAACTATAAGAACTATACTGTTGAAACTTGGTAAGTAGATGTATTCTGTGAACCGCATTAAGATTTTCACACAAAAATAGAAAAAAAAAACAAAAATTTTTGGGGGTTCCCCATAGTCCCCATACTTAGAACTGAAACTCAAAAAAAATGTTTTCATCAAACCCATACGTGTGGGGTATCGTATGGATAGGTCTTCAAAAATGATATTGAGGTTATATCATTTTTTTCTAAACTGAATAGTTTGCGCGAGAGACACTTCCAAAGTGGTAAAATGTGTGTCCCCCCCCCCCTGTAACTTCTAAAATAAGAAAATGATAAAACTAAAAAAATATATAATGTACATTACCATGCAAACTTCCACCGAAAATTGGTTTGAACGAGATCTAGTTAGTAGTTTTTTTTAATACGTCATAAATCTCCTAAATACGGAACCCTTCATGGGCGAGTCCGACTCGCACTTGGCCGCTTTTTGGAACTTTCAAAATGATTAGCTTCACAGAGCAAAGACCTCTTTAGTGTGACTTCTTCTTTCATCTTCCAATCTCTTAGGTCACTATAGAGTTTTTATACATTATACCTATTACCTATATACATACATATAAATATGAAACACAGAAATTATGACGTATCAATGTATCAATGACACTTGCACTCGCGATCGATCGATCGCTATCGACATAAACATTTGTACTTGCTTATATAGTCAAAATGCTGTTGTAGCTGTGTGTCAAAATGCTGCTGTTGTAGTAGTACTGAGTCAAAATGCTGGTTTCAATACTTTAACAATCACCGTGGACCGTAGCATAATTTCCTGTCAATTCAAAAAGAAGCGTTCAACCGTGCGATGCCTGTGCGATCCATTTGAATAAATGTGACGTTCCGCTACAGAACTGTGTAGAATTCGTACTGAATACCCACTTTTACAAATAAGGGATACCGAAGAAGTCAAATTAGAGAATTGCATCTCGAATAGGTATAGGTACATTTTGCGAAATTCCGTTTTCGCGGTAGTCCCTCTGGAAGGAAAAGGGTCTACCTTCCTACGGAGAAGCGGTCGTCCACTATCCTCTTAAAGGAGCAATAATGTCATTATTATACAATGCCAATATTATATTTTATATTTGGGGGCAACAGTAGCCAACAGATATACCTATCGAAGCGGCCGGGGTGCTCAAAAATATCTGAACACGCACTCTAACGCCTCGACTTGACAATAGAGGCAAATATTTGTGAGCACCTTGGCCGCTCCGATATATTTGATGGCGGGTGTACGTCCATGCTTTCCGCTTCGTCGGAACCATGCCCTTGGATTTTAACAGGGTGATTAAAAATGCGGGCACGTATCGCGGGGTTTTCTCGAGATCCTGTCGCTGTCGTGACGAGCAGGGCCGGATTAACCCTAAGTCAGAGGGCCTACCGCGAACCACGTTCGACGTGTTGCCTCCCTGTCACACTTACGTACGAATTTACAAGTGCGACAGAGAGGCAACACGTCGAACGTGGTTCGCGGTAGGCCCTCAGAGTAGGCAACTGCCTATGGGCCCCGCTTCGGCTAGGGGGCCCCGCCTCGGCTAGGGGGCCCCGGCGGCCCCGCGCGCGCCAAAAACAATATTTGTTTCATATGGCCAAAATTAGACCACCACCCTCACACCTCCCAAAAGCCCAAGACAGGGATGAGAGGAGGAAAAGTGAGGAGGCTTCCACCCAGCAATGGGATCTGCAGTCAGCCCCAAAACAAAGTTAAAAAAACAAGAATAATAACCTGACTGTAGAACAAACGAAGCTTTAATAATTAATAAAATGGCCAAAATTAATAAATATTGTTTTTATTGTACCTAAATATTTATACCTACTTAATGTCCAATATCAGTTTCTCAGATACACGATCATTAGATGATTATGTCAATTATGTTATTTTATAGATTTAAAGTCTGTAATATCGAGCTCGATTTTCAGGCTCCCGAGGGCCTAATACCTCATCTCCGAGTAACTCTTGCTTAAGACATATTATTGTCGAGTAACATTTGCGCTGCTTTCTTACAGTTCGACCTTCGGCGTCGCTTTTTAACAAATATAAACATTGATTTCAGAAGCTTGGCCTTTTGCCTCGCATGAAAGCTCACCTCGCTGGTTATAAGTACGCTTCGGGTTTGTTAAGTAATGTGGAGATTGCTGAGCTCGACCTACCTCACACCTCCATTTTTGGTTTGTCTTCCAAATCTCCTCTTCTTCAGCTTAGCCTTTGGCCTCGCTGCGCCAAGCTCGGCCTGCGGTCTCGCTTTTTAATACAATGGACATTGGTTGGCGTCTGTGCTCTAGCTGAGCTTATCCTGAAGCACGGCTTCGACCTCGCATGAAAGCTCGGCTCACTGGGGAACTTCGGATTTTTAGGCGCGGCCCGGCGTTTTTAACACGCTTTCACAATTTTTTAACAAAAAATTTCGCGCTCGCTACGCTCGCGTTTTTTTGCTGCTTTTCTGGTTGACCTGTACCTACATGCTAACTTGACTGGTGAATGAATAGGAATTTAAACCTATGGAATATCTTTATTATTACGTTAATTTTAATCATGTGGCTCGGCGTATGGTATTATGGTCGGACAATCGCTGTTCAGCCTCGCACAATATTTAACTACCTATTGAGAAAAAAAGGGCTCTCCCCACACTTGACGCAAATACGGATTCGGCAAAGACTGATAGAAAAAAGCTTTATGTCCACGCAATAAAAGCGAAAAACACATCGCTCGGCATGTTCGGATCGGCTCAACCAACACCTGAAGGTTGAAATTAAAACCACAAATTTACTTCCCTGAACTGAAAAATGAACATTATGTATGCAGAATTGACTGTAAGGGCCTAAGGGGGCCCCGAGCATTGCACTGCCTAGGGGCCCCGACATGCTTAATCCGGCCCTGGTGACGAGAACGTGATTGAATGAGAGTGCGAATTATATCCTGGCCCACTTGCACCATTACACTAAGCCGAGGTTAACCGGTTAAACCTGGAGCCTGTGTGGAAAGAGAAGAGTCGTGGAATGTATGATGGGGCCCAATACAATCCACGACCCTTCTCTTTCCGAACAGACTCTACCATGGTAATGCATGGTTAGTGGTTACCAGTAACAATTCGACACTGCCGGTTTAACCGGTTAACCCCGGGTTAATGGGACGGTGCAAGGGAGCCTTATGTACCTATAGGTGCCGTAGCTAACGTAAATGTCAAATGCCGAGTCGTGCTAGCTGTGCAGAGCGCCTGCCACGCCACCAAAGTCTTTATCTGCCTCTGTCGCTCTTGCATATTCGAATGACAGAGGTAGATACATTAGATACATATACATACATAGATAAGGTATTAAAATTATCAATGGCATTTATTTTATTAGCCATTGTGTGCTTAGCCCTTAGACCCAACTTAGACCATACATGTTAAGTTATAAACGCTCTAAGGCGTGGCATTTAAATTGGATATTCCAATAGTGTAAGTATGAAACAACCAATTTAGCTAGGACCCTAACATGGCGTAACAATCCCGTGTGGTGACTGTACCTACTATATTCTACGCTTTGGCTGCTAATGCTAAACGATGTTACTACAATTTTATTGTGATTTTATCTTAAAACAAATCCTTTTCAGCAGCATAAAATAAAGGAACGAAAACTTTTACACAGAATTGTCGAGATTGTGAGACGCAAAAGGTGTTCGACAGTCCATTTGGAAGTAACGACCTCATACGTTTTATCTGCGATTCCCATCTTTGCGGTTAGAAGCTTTTACGTGCGGTAAAGCGTTTTGTGGATATGGTGGTTGTCAACAGCGCTGGGGCCGCATTCGAACTGTCAAAATATGAACTTGATTTGTTAATAAATTTTTGGCAGAAATTTAGTTTTTGATCCAGGCTCTCGAATATGCAAGAGCGATAGAGAAGCAGATAACGAAATTTCAATTGTTCGTTTTTCTTGGTTAAGAGCAGGGATGTTGCGAACATCCGCATCCGCATCCGCAACCGCGGAACTTCCGCATTATTTTCAACATCCGCATCTGCATCCGCATCCGCATAAAATCGATGCGGAGCTTATGCGGATGCGGATGTCAAACAAATCGGTACAGGAACGTCTTAGCGGCGGCGTAAGTGCTAGGTAATTTCGTCATTACCTACAACGAAATCGTCTAGATCCAGAAAAGTCGGCCAAGTTACCGTTTATTAAAATATAACGCACCTATATTCTTGCTCAATAAATAAATACTAAACGTTTCGTTTTTTTTTTTAAATGATACTAAAAATGTAATACATTTTCTAAGTACCGAATCTTGACATCCGCATCCACATCCGCATCCGCGGATGTGAGCCTTTAAATATCCGCATCCGCATCCGCATCCGCGGATGTCAAAAAATCTGCATCCGCAACATCCCTGGTTAAGAGTACTGTCAAGTTATTATCAAATCAAGTTAGGGTTGTGAACGTTTGAATGTGGCTACTGTTGTAATGTGGGCTTCAACGGTAATGGCTATTTTATGGTTACAGATCCATATGGATCATTTGTGCGATATTTTTTATAAAATGTGCACTGACTTAATATAAAAGAAATAGACACACAAAGCAGAACAAAAACGTCAACAAATGTGGATCCCAATGACGTTTCGCATCATTTGCATTGATGATAAAAACGCTTACGTAAATTTTGAGTCAAGATAAATGTTTCGTACATAAAAGAGCTTAATGTCGTAAGCGTTAAGTGTCAAATTTGCAAACAGAGGTACCAACACTGTTAAAAAATTTAGTCCGATGGCACTAACGTAACGTGACCATTGTATTTACGTCAAACTAAAATAATGAACGAATGGAGTCGCTTGGTATACTTTAATATAATTTTACAGAAAAATCAAAATAAGAAATAAAACAAATTTATATTCTTCCTTAAACTATCGCGGTTATTACTCATTATAACTAACGTACACAGGTTCTTGGTATGGTTTAATTTTATCGGGAACCCTTAAAGGATCACTCGTGTGTCTGTCTGTCCGTCCGTCTGTCACAGCCTATTTTCTCCGAAACTATTGGACCAATTAAGTTGAAATTTGGCACACATATGTAAGTTTGTGACCCAAAGATGGACGTGTAACGTAAATAAATGAATTTTAAATATGGAGGCCATTTTTGGGGGGTAAATGATAAAATTAAAAAATAAAGTTTTTCAAACTATATCGTGTTACATATCAAATGAAAGAGCTCATTGTAAGAATCTAATTTTTTTTTGTTATTTTAGGATATATAGTTTAGCAGTTATTCAAGAAAATAGGCAAAAAATGACCCCCCCCCCCTCTTATCTCCGAAACTACTGGGTCTAAAATTATGAAAAAAATACACAAAATAGTTCTTTACCTATAGATGACAGGAAAAACCTATTAGAAATGTGCAGTCAAGCGTGAGTCGGACTTAATGTACGGAACCCGTGGAACGCGAGTCCGACTCGCACTTGGCCGGTTTTATTTAAAGTATTTAACTAAACTAGAGTCTGGCTACTGAAATATTACACAAATGTTTGGCGGGAAATTCAAAAAATCTTAGGCTGGTCACACTTTGTGTAGTAGGAGTTATAGTTATGATACTAGAAAATATTTTTGATTTTCTGTGCACACGTAAGATACCTAAGGATATAAGTTAAATTGGTGGTGTATATGTCAGAAACAGGGAAATGGGCCGAACACACAAGTGCCGTTTTGAATGGCTTAAAAAGTGCATCACCCCTATCTCTTGCTATAATAGCAGTCCACTCTGCACGTCGCATAGGTTTTCTTGGAAATCTTGAATTTAAAAATAATAATATTCCTTATGAATTCTATATAAAAATTTAAAAAAATATAGACCTCACATCGACTCATTGGATTTTTGTTCCTTGACAGGGATTCTTTGGTACTAACAAAATAATTTATTCAAAACCGTGAAATTACCACCAGATTACATAAATTCTGTAATGCTATCAAAAGAACTAACCGAAAGAAATAAATTCCATCCTTTTTCCTTTTTTTATCGTTGTTATTTTTGCATATTTTTACTGCACATTTCGTCATTTTTGACAACTTCACATTTGAGCGTTCCAAACAAGACTAAACGAAAAAGTAACGCGTGATCTGTTTTCACGTTACTTTTGCGGGGCCATTTTTTGCGGCTGATTGGGTATCCAGTTCTTTATTCTACATCAATGAAAATGTGTGGTTATGTAAGGAACAAAATATTATGTAGCTACCAGTTCACTCCATAAGGTGGGGTGGGGGTGTTGGCACCGCGCCGGTTTCGCACCATTCGCGCCTTCCGCGCCGTCACCGCGCCGCTCGCGCCGGTTTCGCGCCGTCCACGCCGGCACCGCGCCGCCCACGCCAGCACCGCGCCGGTTTCGCGCCGTCCACGCCGGCACCACGCCGCCCACGCCGGCACCGCGCCGGTTTCGCGCCGTTCACGCCGGCACCACGCCGCCCGCGCCGCTCACGCTTGCCGGGATATTGACACTTGCAGTCCCATTGTCTCAAGCACGGATGCGCCATCTAATTTATTGTGAAGTAGTTGCCGGTAATGCATTAAAGTCTATTTTTTTATTCGGTAGACTGAAATGACAGTTAATAGTATGAAATGACATTTCATGTTCATACTATTAACTGTCATTTCAGTCTACCGAATAAAAAAATAGACTTTAGGTATATGTGGCAGCTTTCGTCTAGTGTCTGAAGGTGAAGGCCAACCATTCAGGATGGCTCAAGTTATTTTTTTAGACCGGGATCCTTTTAATGTATCGAAACTTTTTTTACCTTTAATACATAAATTATGATACTGTAGTACGATGTCAGCCAACGTAAAGTTTTGTGATGACCTCTTTTCCTGCGGCATACCTATTTCAGGTCAAGGCCCATACTTGCATATTTTAAGTTTCACAAGTCAATTAATTCTGGTAAACAATTATTCAAATGCTTCCATAAAAAAATGTCTAGACTGTAATTAAAGCTTCCGCTACATGTAAATTGTGGGACAAACTATGCTCACATTCTGAAACTAAAAAGATCTTACAACTATCGAGCTTTCGAACAAATTGCAACCCTATTACAATTAACTTATAGTTCAAATTAGCATAGTTTAAGGATGTTATAGTAAACTTTTTAATCACCGCTAGTAAAATGTAAATGTATTGTTGTTGCAGTTGCATTCAACTGTCACCGCAGGCCGCGACATTGCAGCGTGAGATGGGAATCTCATTTCAGAATACAGCAGCTGATAGTCCAATAGATAGGTACAGAGAATGTAAGGTTATGTTAGATTTTTTCTCCAAACTCTAAAGCTTGACTTTCTTGTTACAATAATCATTCTCAAAACTCAATGAGTAGGTACATTACATACTCTAACAAGTCCTCTTTATCATAAGGTAAGATAAAAGATAGTTTATTCAAGTAGGCATAATTACAGCATAACATGCATAGCATAGCATGTAATTATGCCTACTTGAATAAACTATCTTTTATCTTATCTTATGATAAAGAGGACTTGTTAGAGTATGTAATGTAGCTTGTTAGAGTATGTATGGTGTAGCTTTATTTGACGTTCATAAGCATGCGCTTATGAACGTCAAATAAAGCTAGCACCGGGTCCAACCCTACCTATACACCTCTGCCCCGAGAAGATTTAAATCCCCCCTCAATAGGAGGAGGGTATCCCGATATGGGACCGGCAACAAACTCGGCGGGACACATCTTTTAAAAAAAAATTACATCAGAAGAAAAAAGCGGCAAATTAGAAAAATTTAGGCACGCAGCATTGATCTCACCACAGAATACAATGATCTCACATACTCGATTTTCGCGCCTCATTCTACTCGCGGCGAAGTATTTCACAAAAAGAGGGCTATAACCGCGAAAATCGAAGTTCGCAAATTGCAGGCATTTTTCTCTTTCACTTCCGCCTTCAAGAGAAAGATCCCGCAATCTGCGAAATTTCGGTTTTCCTTTCTCGGTAGCCCTTCTGGGTGATAGGTAGGTAATGTATGTGGACTGGTGACCGTGCGTCTGCTCGCTTGATAGTGTGGTCGAAAATCGAAATGCGAGTTGACTAAGTAGGTATATGTAAGGATTTTAAGATTACGCTGTGTCCTCTAAATTCCTTTGATTTTAATGCCATATCACACATTCCGTGGTTTGTTTTAGGTTTGTTGCGTTGAGTCGCTCTGTCATTTTATTGAGTTGCTGGGAAAATGTATAGGTACCTACAAGTAGCACATCTCTATATCAGGATTCAGGTTTATTCTATTTCTATCTCTATATTAGATACAGGTTTTCGTCCGGGTAATTTAAATAGAGATAAATTTAAATCGTGACAAATGCGTGACAATTAATAGTTATTTGTACAACAAGAGATCAAAGTTTGATATTTCTTCGAGTGCTTATTTTGAGTCCCGTGCAAGCGAAAGATTCTATAATAATTTCTAATTTAGAATCTTGAGCGTAGTAAGGGACTCAAAAGCGCACGAGATGTAAATAACTTTGATCTCGTGTAGTTCACAAAACTTTTCACCTCAGCAGTGAGAACATATTAGAGAACCCGAAAAATGTATTCCTTCTTCATCACTTACCTCTATTCACTCATGTTTTCTTAAGATATACCAACAATACAATTTTCACCTCAGCATCTCGAACAAGGGTACTTTGCTACTTAAAAACAGTGAGCAAAATCGCATTTTGCTCATTTTGTCTCACTTAGTGAACAAAATGCGATTTTGCTCACTGTTTTTAAGTAGCAAAGTACCCTTGTTCGAGTTGCTGAGGTGAAAAAATACTTTTATGCGTACCTACGTAGGTAGGTATAACTATGCTTCATTGATTGGCGTAGAATGAAATTAATAATTGACGATATTGTTCGGTGTCGGTATTAATAGGGCCATTCATTCACGCAAAGGCAATTCAAAATAATCACAGTGCAATTGATCCAATTGTTCAGGGCGTTACCTAACATAGCATGAGAATCTGTGAACTACCTGCTATTAGATGGTCAATCAGATCTTGACAGTAGAAAAAGGCGGCAAATTTGAAAAATGTGGGCGCGAAGGGAGGGAGGAAGGATATAGTCCTATAGAAAATTTGAATTTCGCGGCTTTTTTTACTGACAAGATTTGGTTGACCAGCATATCTAAAGTGGCTAACACACTATCGCACCGCACCGTGACCTTGGAGCGTCGCACCCATAAGTGAGAGCGAGAAAGAGATATCCCAAAAAAACATAAATGTTAATTGAGAGCCAAGTTCAATATTAAGAATATGTGTCGTTGTTGTTGCATTAAGGTCGCGGTGCGGTGCAATAATGTGTTAGCTACTTAAGAGTAGACTTACGCGTGATTCAAACGCTTTATTAACGCTGATTAAGTAACGCGCGTTGTAAAAGCGCTCGTGCGTATGAGGCCTTAACCCATTCATGGCCACGAACCGCCGAGCGTACACAATACGCCAGGCCACCATACAAATCGTTTTTGGCTAAAACGCATGACTCAGCTTATGGGTCTCGAGCCTGGCGCGAACGGTAAATAAATCGCCGCTTATGAAGCCGGCCAGTTGGACAGCATTATGCAACATTTTTACTAACCACCGATTTTCTGTGCCTATCAAAAAAGAAACTAATTATTGCAGTTTGTAGGAGTGAATATTTTTACTTTCTACAAGCGTTTAATGTCTGACCAAGCTAAGTTGGCAGCAAATTTTATAGCCCAGCCTGTGCAAGTGTTAATTTAAACGTCATAATTTCATATAAGTATGACATTTAAATTACACTTAGGTACTCAGCCTGTGCTATCAAAATCGCTGCCAACTTAGCTTAGTCTGATTCTATTTAACTTGCCGTGTTTTTTTGTTGTTGTTTTTTGGGGCAAATCTTGGAAGTTAAATTAGAACCGTTTCCCGATTTAGATGAAATTCAACAAAGGTGAGTTCAGGGTTCCAGAATTCGTAGTCAGGTCATTCGGATGAAGCAGGTTCGGGGTCCAGTTCATAGCACAGTCGGTCAGGTTAGGCGGGTTCAAATTCCGGTAATCCATAGCCATGGTCACAAAATACGAAATCACTAAACAGCACAGGAGGAGTATAAAGTCGCCAACGAATAAATCGTGACTAAATAATATTTTCCATGTTACTCCAAAATACATCTCTAATAGGGGGGATGGGATGAATCACATCTTGAACTCTTGTAACAAATACCACATGAAAGATAATACCGCCGCCGCCGTTCGGATGCATTCCTTGTTTATTATCCAAGTGTGTCCGATAAGCTTACACCTGGTCGGTCATTATCTTTGTTTTGGTAAACGCCATTATATTAGTAACAATAGATAACTTAAAATGTATTATAGTACTTACTTTCTAATCTGCCGTAGAAACCACGATGTTTGAAAAAACTTGTAAATATTTGTCACAAACTATTTGTTATACAATACATATTAGTTAGTGATGACTGTTTCAACCGCCTTGTTCTATATTGAAACGAAAAAAAATTAACTTTAACATCATTGTTAGTAGGTAATTGCCTAAGATACAATACAACGACCACCAAATATTATGACATAAAAGTACAGTGGGAAAAAATCCTCGTTGCCTTACCCCTCATACAAAACAAAATATTATTATACTACGGCTTGGTTCCTACAAATTGTTGCTTACCATCATCCAAACAGTAATCAGTTGTAAAATGGTACAATATCAAACAGCTTCAACATGAAATAAGCTTTAAAACCAGCCAATAAAGTTTATTTTAGCCTGCTACGGAAACATTAGCAGTTTTTACAAGTAGCGCCAGGCCACGGTGACCCATACCTTGAGCCCTGTCAATAACTTCTGAAATATATATATTTTTTGTATTTTTTCAATATAGATTTTTCTGTTTGCTTGCATCGCATTTTGTATCTAGAATTTCAGTATATTTACTATATTGCACTGATAGTAAACCAAACTTGAATATTTGAGACCCTGTTTTCATTAAAAAAAACGTGTATATAATTTTTATCCTAATATGCCTTATAGAAATGATTGTTAGCTTATATGTTACTTACGTTATTACATCAAATTACGTTTCGTTTAAGTTTAAATCAGAATTTATTCAGGACTCACATGTGAGTCACTGGCCCTGCGGAACTGTTTGAGCATGACCCATACGCTGAGTCGCTGGCCCTGAATGGGTTAAACGAGAAAAAAATGACGTACGATACCATTACGATACCATTAGTCCTGCGTTTAATTAATTTACTCAAACAGTCTGCGAGATTGTGGGACGTTCCGAAATAGTAAAAATAAAATATTCAAAACCCTCAGTTTGACCCCGCACTTGTGAGTGATGAATAGAATAGTGGAATGACCGTTTTTGTAAGAATATATTCTAAACTGCTAATAATATTTATTATGCGCCAATAAAACTCCAAAATACTCGCTTATTATTTTTGCACTATAAAAAGTACCAGTAATATTACAGCTTTGGAACGACTTCTTGTTTTTGACGTTGACATTGACAATGAAATTTTATTATTTGACACTTTGACAAGTTTGACAGAAGACGCACCATAGACGCATGCATTGGAGAATTTGGACTATTTGGAGAAGACATGGAGAACTTCGCGGGTAAAATTTCCAAGTAAAATAATAAATTAGAAACATTTGTAACTTCCAATTCAAGTAAAGAAATCAGAAATGTTGAACATTTCGGACGTTACCCTCCAAGAAACAATAGAGGATCTTGTGCCATCATGTGTGTTTAACGAAATAGCATGTTTCGTATTTTACGACGACCACCCGGCACAAAGTAAGATATGCGATATCACTATATGTACGAAGTATGGAGAAGTTAAAGAATACTACAAGTGTGAAGAAGTATCGTCCCTGTTTCTTGGCAGTGAGATTAAATTTACAAAGATGAGTATTCTTAGGAATAACCAAGGACAGCTTTTCTACCTGTTAGCGTCACAGAATGAAGTGATAATTTTATCCAGAAAAGACAAACTTGCAGTTCATAAAAAAGTGTCAAACGTTGATTATTACGATATTAATGACTGCGCATGTAGAGGTGAAGCATGCCTTAAAGTTGTCTTAAAAGATGATGCGGTGCCTTTAATATTTGATGATAACTTTGAGAATTTAGGTGAAAGAGCTGCAGCTTTAAGTGGAATGCATGTTGACGACTCTTTGCCGATTCTCACACAGCTAAAAAGGAAACTCAGTCAGGCTCGATATAGTATACAATGCAATGAGAAGACTTGGAGAGAATTTATGGATTTGCGGAAACTTACAGCTTTTGCTGCATCAAAGAAATTGCATCCAAACTTAGATGATTCCATGATAAATGAAAGCTGTAATCAGGTATTTATTATCAAATAATCTATGCATGTTACACCTAGCTACAAAATTGCATGGCCACTTTATGAACAAATTCATTAAAGAGTCTTTCTATGGAACTTGCTAACTATGACACTTTACATACCAAATCTCTAATAGCGAACTTGTATTTTATTATGCAATAGGCCCCTGCAATTGTCTCTTAAAAGTACCTCATACAACTTGTAAGCTGCTTTGTTGGGAACCTTGTATTATAAGTATAATAACTAGCTTCTGACCATGATTTATCTGCATGGGATGGTCATGATTATTGATAATAACCACACATCGGTAACTCGTGGCATTTAGATAGCACTTAAAAGATTAGTTTAATTACGTCCTTTTTTATTTTAGTGGTTTCTTTTTCTCAACTCGTATAGGAAGAACATCACTAGTCTGTTAGAAACTGTCAAGTGCTACCTAAGTGCCACGAGTTACCGATGTGTGCTCATCACTAATCTTTTAAGTGCTACCTAAATGCCATGAGTTACTGATTTGTAATAATAACTATCCTATGTCCTTCCCCGGGTCTCAAACTATCTCCATACCAATTATCATGTACTTAAATTGGTTCAGTGGTTTAAGTGTGAAGAGGTACCAGACAGAGTTACTATTTGTAATATTAGTAGGGACTAATATAACTATAAATTACAAAATTTCCAGGTTCCTGAGCAGCTGAAACTGATATCACGGACTCCAAATGTTGCCGTTTGTAATAAAAAAGTAGTAATCACACTGAATGTCATCAATAAGGGTAAAATGTAAGTATGAACCATCATTTTCTATAAAAGAAATTGCCTGGTTTAATTTTTGGGAAAAGTGAAGTACATATTTTTATAAGGCAGAGGATATATACTTCCCACAATGATTCTGAACTTTGTATGAAAGTGATAGGGTTTAATTTTGCATAAAATCTGAGACCCCCCCATATGCTTAATGAGTGTTACTCTTAATTGAATTCAATCTAGGCCACTAACTAATACAAGTAGTACACATACAAGTAACATAAGTAGTACTTTCATTCGTTTTTACTTTTAATTTACTAAAATATAGAAAGATTTGTTAAATACCTATGGTAGACCTAGACTAGTCTGCCCATATAGTACACCCGAAACAGTAGTACTACCTAGATTCATAGTAATCTCCAAATTGAACATATTATAGTTTGTGTGTTTTTATTTTTATATTAGTATGTCTTTGACATGTACGTTTACACTATATTAAACATATTGAATTGAATTTATATCCACACCATTATATTTTCCAGGCCCCTCCACGACATTGCCATACTGCTCCACTCCAAACAACCCTCGATAGTCTACGCTACCCACCTATTCCAACACACAACTGTCAGTCCCCGCTGGAAAGAAGCACACAAACTACAACCAAATATACAAACAGCCATAGTAGCTGTTGTTGATCTAACTGAACTGCAATATAGCACAAGTAGATTAGAGTTAAATGGAGTAATTTCTTATAAAAGAGGGGGGAAAGATTATTTGATGCCATTTGATTCTGTTGTGTTGTCATATTCTGAGTTTATGGGGAAACAGTATGATGTGCTGGCTAATGAAATTAGTAAGTATATTTTTATGATAAGTAGTTCATAATAAAAATTGTCAATGTTCATAATTATTTATGATATGACCAGTTCAGCCTATTTTGTCATCATAAGGGGGCGTTTCCAACAGGATGCGTAGCGAGTGATGTGTTTGTTAAGAACCAATATGGTGGAAACGCAGCCTTAAACTGCAGATGACCTTGGGTTCTATTCCCAGTATGGGCATTTATTTGAAACCGTTTTTATTTTTCTTGCATGTTTTTTTTTTAAATTGTAACTAGAAAAAAAAATCTACAATTTTCTTCGTTTTTAGATGACACCAGCATCCTTCCAGTTCTGGCCACCTGTAAAAAGTTAGAGCTGTCTTTAAGAATAATAGACAACGCGTCAGGACTGACATTGACTGACATTTTCTATCAACACATGGCAATGGAATGTGTGGCTGGAGTGAGCAATGCTGTTATACATACGATATCTCCATATCACGTGCTGCATGGTGTGATGGTCGTGTTTGAGGATGAGAATGCTGTTCGTACACCTATAGCAGTGTATGTCAGGTAAATTGTATTTGTTGTGTTGTCTGACTGGCGACTGGTCTGGCCTAGTGGGTAGTGACCCTGCCTGTGAAGCCGCGGTCCTGGGTTCGAATCCCAGTAAGGGCATTTATTTGTGTGATGAGCACAGATATTTGTTCCTGAGTCTTGGGTGTTTTCTATGTATTTGTATATTATATATATCGTTGTCTGAGTACCCACAACACAAGCCTTCTTGAGCTTACTGTGGGACTTAGTCAATCTGTGTAAGAATGTCCTATACTAAATAAAAAAAAAAAAAAACTTGCACATGTCGTCGCCCCCATGGAAAACTCACGTATCTGCTATTTTTACAAAATTGACTTTTTGATATAAATCTGCACCAAATAGGAGAATACACCTTCTCACAAATTTTCATAGATCTAACATTCATGGTTCCAGAGTTACATTTGTACAAATCTGAATGTTTATATGTTTGCACCCATGGTAAACTTACAACTTTTAGCTAAGGTATTTTTCCGGGGACGATTATATGGATCATGAAAGATTTTGTCCCATAGTAAACTTACTAATCGGGCAAATTCGCATATTCACTGTGTCAAATATTATATATATATGAAGAAAGTAGCCTATAGCAAATAAACGAATCTAGTTGTTTCGTTACTTTACTATGGTGGCGATTATTACCTAGTACCTAACATGAGTAGCCTACAGCAAATTTGCGAATCTGGCATATTCATAACTTTGTTATGGTGGAGATTATTACCCAACGACGTGTATAGTCTACTGCAATTTTGCGAATCTGGCTAATTCGTTAATTTGTTATGGTGGCAAGTGTGTTTGTGTTCGTAATGTTATCCAAAGTAAATACGCGAATCAGGCATTTTCGCAAGTTTATGGTAGTAATTTATAATTTAGTAATGAAATCACATTTCACATTTTTGCGAATATACCTGAATCGCATTTTAGTTAAGGTAAAAAATTTAGAATAATCGTTATAATATAATAAGTTTTGTAAGGAATATAATTTATTAAATACAGTGTTCAGAAAAAGGCACTATTCCAGCATGTATAGAGACATATAGGAAAATTTTCAGATCATATAAATTAAAATTTCATGTGCCAAAAAAAGACTTTTGCAAATATTGCGTGCCATATAGAAATGGAGAATGTGAAGAGGGGTGATTATCTCCAGCACCTAAAACGAAGAGATGACGCTTTTTTGCGCCGAGACGCTGACAGACAAGCAGCAGTGAATGACGTGAAAACTTTGGCATTCAACTTTGATTTAGAAGCAGTTCTCCAAACACCTAAAGGGGCAGCTGGGCCCTTTTTTTATTTTCGGAAGTTAGCTGTCTATAACTTAACTTTTTATAAGTTTGATGATCAAGATGTTGACTGTTATACGTGGGATGAAACTGAAGGTAAGCGAGGTAGTGTCGAAGTCGCAACCTGCGTATACAAATATATTTTAGACAAAGAAGGTATCACACATGTCAGAATGATGTCAGACTATTGCGGTGGGGAGCAGAAAAATTACCACTTCTGTTGCATGCTTCTGCACCTCGTTTCGACACATGAAATGATTGAAATAGTAGATCACGTCTTCTTTGAATCCGGGCACAGCCACATGGAGTGTGATTCAGTTCACTCTAAAATTGAACAAAAGGCTAAAAACGTACCAGTATATACACCAGATGGATGGACTCAAATAATGAGATTGGCTAGAACGATTCCCCGTCCATTTAATGTAAACGTCTTGGTTCATGATGAGTTTTTAGACTTTAACAGTAATGAGGTGCAATTTGCAAAGGATACCAATTCGAAACAACAAAAAAAGAAGAAGAGAACTAAAAATAACGAAACCATTGAGAATGGATCATAGGACGAAACAGGACAAAAAGTTATGACTAATTTCTATGATGCAGTATGGATTCAATATCGTAAAGAAAGTCCCAAATCAATTTTCAGTGATTATGATGACAAACACTTCACAGAGTTAAAATTAAAAGCAGAAAGGGGAAAAAGTGCCACATTATTACCTATTCCTGCTTATGATAAAGGAATGCCTATTTCAAAAGCAAAAAAAGGTGATTTCATGAAACTATGCCGTGATAATCAAATACCTAAATACTCATATTTTGCAAACCTTCCAGTTTCTGAAGAAGTAATAGATCGTTTGCTGGAACCCGATCAGGAAGAAGATTTGTTTTTTTTTTAATGAAATGAACACTTGTTCCATACTTCTTTTGTTTATGAAATACTTACACTATATTTTATAATGTTTTTTATTGGCCTAACCGTCAGGCCTATTCAAACGTGCAGTCGTGCACTGACATCAAACCGATACTATTAGAAATATCAGTGAGAGCGAGACGCCCGTGATAATGCATGACAGCTAACTGATATGATTCCAATATCATTTTTAATATTTTTTATATCGGTTTTATGTCAGACAGAGCACGTTCGAATTGGCCTATGTAATAAGTGATAGCAAATTTTAAATAGAAAAATTCATAATTCTACTAAAAGTGTCATAAAATACTGCTTTTGTATTCTGTGAATTCTGTGATACAATCGCATATAATATATTATAAGATATTACTGGGATCAAAAGTAAATACCTACTAACGTATTCACAACTTCACATGCACCATAAGAAACTTACGAAAATGAAATTTCCGTAACTTTACATTGGTTCAAAATGTTTGGAATGTATTTTTTACTTACGAAAGTGACATTTTCATCAGTTTACCACGGTGTATAAGTTGACCTTTTTTTACTGTCTATGGAGTTACAAAGTTGCGAAAATGCGTTTACTTCTGATTACAATAGCGTAATGTATATCTCACAAATGGATCATATAATGCATACATTTTGGAACCCTTATGTATTTAAAATACCAGTTCAACCGCAACATTGACTTGTAAAAAAAAAGTTAAACAAATTTTACAGCTTAAAATCCTTCCCCTCAAAAATGTGTTTTTTGCAGATAGGTGAGTTTTCCATGGGGGCGACGATGTCACGGTCACCTGCATTAATAAGGGCTAGGGTCTTTTTGCTCACCAGTTGGCGCCACTGTTAATGGTGGTCCAGAAAAACAGATCTCAAAATTCTTTGCTTATTTTTATAAAATCAATATGTTGTAATATACATAAAGGTATTTTAACGTTTACATTTGCCGTTTTTTCAACCTGTTTAAATTTGCATATATTTTAGTTGGCACTTTTTTTAAACCACTACCATTTATTGAGCTATATCTATTGTTTACCACGGTTATAATCAAAGATGGACAAAGATTTACCACAATCTATCTATACATATAATAAAGCTGAAGAGGGTCGAAAGTCTGTACATAGAAGATATTTGAAAAAAATTTGGCTGGGGATACTTAGAATCGATAACAGAACACGTTCCAACAGTTTTTAGAATTTTTGTCTGTTTGTCTGTTTATCTGTTTGTCTGTTTATTTGACCGCGCATCACGTGAAAACGGCTGAACGGATGTTTATGCAAACTTTACTAATCTGTCAAGAAAATCCCTGGCCACATTTTAGGCTAGAAAAATTCAACCCCTAAAAGGGGGGGTGGCCACTACACTCAATTAAGTTATATTTGCATCTGAATCTTATGGCGCTAACTTAAGAAAGTGGTGTAAACTTTTTTTTGTGTACTTTGTAAAAAAAAAACAACATTTTTCGTAGTCAATGTCAAACGTTTTGCAAATACATATTAAATCACATTTATAGACGGGTCTATCGCGGGTTTATTGACAATAATTAACATTATTGTGAAGTGGGTGGTTTGAAAATATGATGTCTACCCCAAACTTTTTCATACACTTTTCGTCGGGTAGTTGCACAAATCTCTATTTTGACATTTTGTTGGGACATCAGTTAGCTGCGACCACGACCAGTGAAACCTGTGTCGAAACGTCGGTAAATAAAGGTAATAAAATAAGTTTCAAGATAGGCCCGTCTATAAATGTGAGTTAATATGTGTTCAAAACGCGAAAGTTTTTAAATATTATGTATATATCTTTGTAAATGTCAAACAATTTGGGACTTGCATTTTAAACGCGTTACCATACCTTTCCGAAAAAAAAACTATTTTTTCGCGAAATTCTCGCAACGTATTGAGGTTATAAGGTAGCACGGTCTCAGGAATCTGAGGAAGAATCCCGTGCCTGGGAGACGTTCACGCAGTGCGAAGAACGGTTGACCGCTCAGCGGATTCGCACGACAGACGCGCTCGACGGTAAGTACTGTGGTACATCAGTGGATACTGGAGAGAGTCGTACGTCTATACTTACCTACACATGCGCGGATATTGGCGGAAATCGAAGGTGAACAGGCAGTATATACCTAAATCCATTAACACTGTCTTGGATGAAGGCAACGTCACAACAGACCCTCTGGAGTTCCTAAACCCATTGAGTGCTTCAGGGCTCCCAGCACACACATTTACCTACATGAATACTATTGTTCTGTGTTAAAGCACTGACAGCCTGAACGCTTCGGACCTTACGCCCTACGCGGAGCTCGGCTTTCGCACTTAGACACTTATACTATTGTTCTGTGATTAAGCACTGACATCCAGGAAGCTTCGGGCCTTCGGCCCTACGCGGAGCTCGGCCTTCGGCCTTCGCATTAAGACACTTATACTATTGTTCTGTGTTTAAGCACTGAACCTGGACGCTTCGGGCCTTCGGCCCTACGCGGAGATCGGCCTTCGGCCTTCGCATTTAGACACTTATACTATTGTTCTGTGTTTAAGCACTGACAGCCTGAACGCTTCGGGCCTTCGGCCCTACATGGAGCTCGGCCTTCGGTTTTCGCATTAGATATCCACACCAAAATTTCACGTAAACATTGCGGCTGTGTCCCTGACATAGCCTCTCTCAATTTTTTCTATCAGAAAAATTCGCGCTCGCTGCGCTCGCGTTTTTCACTTTTAAGGTTAAGCCTACTTTGATAAAGGTGGCATTCTGGGTACCCTACCGAGCGACTACTGTAGTAGTAGTACTTAAGCACTCTAACGTCCTGGACGCTTCGGGCCTTCGGCCCTACGCGGAGCTCGGCCTTCGGCCTTCGCAATCAGACACTTATACCATTGTTCTGTGATTAAGCATTGATATCCTGGACGCTTCGGGCCTTCGGCCCTACACGAAGCTCGGCCTTCGGCCTTCGCATTTAGACACTATACTATTGTTCTGTGTTTAAGCACTGACAGCCTGGACGTTTCGGGCCTTCGGCCCTACATGGAGCTCGGCCTTCGGCTTTCACATTAGATATCCACACCAAAATTTCACGTAAACCATTGCGGCTGTGCCCCTGACATAGCCTCTCTCAATTTTTTTCTATCAAAAAAATTCGCGCTCGCTACGCCCGCGTTTTTAACTTTTAAAGCTAAGCCTACTTTGATAAAGGTGGCATTCTGGCCACCCTACCGAGCGACTACTACTACGACTTAAGCACTGACATCCTGGACGCTTCGGGCCTTCGGCCCTACGCGGAGCTCGGCCTTCGGCCTTCGCAATCAGACACTTATACCATTGTTCTGAGATTAAGCGTTGACAGCCTGGACGCTTCGGGCCTTCGGCCTTACATGGAGCTCGGCCTTCGGCTTTCGCATTAGATATCCACACCAAAATTTCACGTAAACATTGCGGCTGTGTCCCTGACATAGCCTCTCTCAATTTTTTCTATCAGAAAAATTCGCGCTCGCTGCGCTCGCGTTTTTCACTTTTAAGGTTAAGCCTACTTTGATAAAGGTGGCATTCTGGGTACCCTACCGAGCGACTACTGTAGTAGTAGTACTTAAGCACTCTAACATCCTGGACGCTTCGGGCCTTCGGCCCTACGCGGAGCTCGGCCTTCGGCCTTCGCAATCAGACACTTATACCATTGTTCTGTGATTAAGCATTGACATCCTGGACGCTTCGGGCCTTCGGCCCTACACGAAGCTCGGCCTTCGGCCTTCGCATTTAGACACTATACTATTGTTCTGTGTTTAAGCACTGACAGCCTGGACGTTTCGGGGCTTCGGCCCTACATGGAGCTCGGCCTTCGGCTTTCACATTAGATATCCACACCAAAATTTCACGTAAACCATTGCGGCTGTGCCCCTGACATAGCCTCTCTCAATTTTTTTCTATCAAAAAAATTCGCGCTCGCTACGCTCGCGTTTTTAACTTTTAAAGCTAAGCCTACTTTGATAAAGGTGGCATTCTGGGCACCCTACCGAGCGACTACTACTACGACTTAAGCACTGACATCCTGGACGCTTCGGGCCTTCGGCCCTACGCGGAGCTCGGCCTTCGGCCTTCGCAGTCAGACACTTATACCATTGTTCTGAGATTAAGCGTTGACAGCCTGGACGCTTCGGGCCTTCGGCCTTACATGGAGCTCGGCCTTCGGCTTTCGCATTAGATATCCACACCAAAATTTCACGTAAACCATTGCGGCTGTGTCCCTGACATAGCCTCTCTACATTTTTTTTTATCAAAAAATTTTCGCGCTCGCTACGCTCGCGTTTTTAATACGATTTTAAAGGATAAGCCTAATTTACTTAAGGTGGCTTTCTGGGCACCCTACCGAGCGACTACTACTACGACTTAAGCACTGACCGCCTGGACGCTTCGGACGTTTGGCCCTACGTGGAGCTCGGCCTTCGGCCTTCGCACTTAGACACTTATACTATTGTTCTGTGATTAGGCACTTACAGCCTGGGCGAAGCTGGGGAAGGGCGAAAAAAACTATTGGTTTTGGAGTGTAGTTTTGTTTAGTGCCTACCTAATTGTAAAATATTTTATCTGGCTTCAGTCCGCTAATCGTATCGATCTGTCAACTTTACTTCAAGTTCCGCCTCCAGGGGAGAGAAAGAGAAATTAGGGATGAATTAGCTTACTGACACAGACCGAATTCCACGCGGGCGGAGCCGCGGGCACAGCTAGTTATGAATAAGTAGTGAAAAAAGCGATAAAAAAGCTTGAAACCCCCAAAACTTCTATGCATTTGACCACAACATTTGACATTTTGAGAGACCTCCCACTACACTAGCGCCCCTAGCGGCGATATTACACGCGGTAGCCCCGATTTCTTTCACATGAACTGAATGAAAATATCTGACTCAATAATCTTAAAGTTTTATACATGAATAATCTTTCATCATCATCATCATGAACTTAAGAGTTATTCTCTTGTCGGTGGAGTATGTTCTAGCTTTTCCTGTCTTGCGCCAGCTCTTTGACTCCTTGGTTAATAATCTTTATTATTTATATTTATTTCAGGTCACATAATCAGGTGCTACCACTGATACACTACATCCACGAAGCCATTCCACATCGCATCATTATAACGCCACCGAATCACAAAATAACAGCCAACGAACACTCCTTAAGCAAATATAATGAAGAACTCACAGAAAAGAAAGAAAAAATAGACTATGCAAGCAACGCTCCGTCTATGCTACGCCAAACGGCTATGATTTTAGAGTATTTAGATAGTTGTATAGTCAAAATGAATGAAAGCAAAGATGCTAAAGTGCAAAGCAAAATAGGGAAAGAAATTGATTTATTTGCCGGAGGATTGGATTTTTTTACGGAGTTTAGAAGTGAATTGTTGGCCGAATCAAGCAAAGGTTTAGGTTTGAAACAGTGTGAAGTGAAACCAGTAGATAGTGAGAGCATGTTTCTGGATACTGAGTGAGTTTTGTTTTGTACCTTATGTTGATCGGGCTAAGGTTTAGAGTAGCGTAATTGTATTGTCGCCTGTGATATTATACTTAAAGAAATACTATAAATCTGACTATGAGTCGGTTTTTATTTTATAATAAAAGAAGTTAAAAACATGACAATAGTTTTTTAAGATAAAATAAAAGAAAGGTTTGTTTTTAATACATTTTAATTCTTGTTCATCACTGTTTCGAACTAAATAAATAAAAACCTATTTAACATTATGTCACATAAAAAAATACAAAAATGCTTAATATTCTAATTAGGATTTGTTGATACACTAACTTACATAAATCTTACAGTCAGAAAATAAAAAACAGCATTATAATATAATATTCATTTCAGTTATAAAATTAAACATTTAACTAGAATACAAAAATATTTTACAATAAAAACTTCATTTAGGTATATTATAATAACAGATTTATTGTTTTGAGCATTAAATGTTCACGTACTATTTCTAAATTATTTATTTAAATTAAACAATGTCCTTATAATACAAAAATACACACAAGAATAACTTGTATAATTGTTTAAGTATACTAAGTACCCGGTTTTACCTTTGTTGTTATTAGCACCATAACATCAGCGTTTTAAGTAACAATAGGTATAAAATATATTAAACTGTACAAAATTAATAGGTAAGTTGAATTTTTTATTTTAATACATCACATAAAGACACTAGGTGAGGGTGGGGAGGGTCGATCCCTAGGGGACACTTGGTAAACTTCATTTTTAATCAAACCAAACGAGATACATTTTTTTGCACTGGTAACACTCATTCATTCGTTCCTAACTTCACGTTCTGTCATGGCACTGTATCGGAAAAGTCAGTGGTTCAAAAATGGCGGACGGTGAAAGATTTTCTGCGTATTATATTCAATTTTCGGTAAGTTTTAACTGGATTTATTTTATAATATGAGATGGAAATGATGTTAGTGAGTATGCTTATTTTATTTGTTGTTTATTGAAGTGATGATTAACTTGGATTCATTGATATACGCGAACACACGTTTCGAGTACGGCACGTTTTATAATCTTACTATGTATGGGGAGACTTTGTCTTTTTCTTCAGGGGAGATATGATTCCAGGATCATGTCACCCCCAAATCGATCAAGTATACATTGTAATAAATTTACTTACAAAATGATTCATAGAGCTATCATAAATATTTTCTTTTCTTTAGTAAATCATGCCGCAAAAGTACGACCAGAGAAACACTGATTTAAACTTTCAAGGTTTTTGACTCATTATTGTTTATTAAAACGGGATTTAATGGCGTATAATTCAGTTTTTAATTACACAACCGACTCCGAACTCCGAAAACTGAATTATCCCCGTGGCCTTTGAAAAGACTAACTAAAGTTGATATCAACATTTTACGAACTACCCGCACTTGGTCTTGTTTATCAAGTTAAACGTTTTACACACAGGGGATGTTACTCGGTCGACAAACAACACTTATAACGATATTTGGTTTTTAACCGGCGATATTTGTTTTTATGGATGAAATATATGCTATTTCAATGGCTTTCCGACCTTATGTACTATAGAACCGACGGTCCATAGAAAGGATTTTAGTATTATGCAGCTCAAACACCGTCCTCGAAACGTGAGCAGTAAATTTCTAAACTTATTAATCAACTCAACTCAACGTTCAACTTTGTTAATCTCAGTACCTACTTATAGTTAAATTACATTCATGTTATTTATTTCCTCAATATATACTTTATTACCCAAGTATTTATTTAGCCTAAACATTAAACCTATCTTCACATATGTCATAGTATCATACAGTATAATATTATAAATACATACACAAACATAAACATATATATATATACATACCTATATTATTTTCTACACAAACTAAAATAGTCTTAGCCGTAGAGTTTCCGACAAACAGCAAGCAAATTCGTATTGTACGAAGGGTCGGCTTGAAAACCAGCGTTGTAGTAGGTATAAGCCTGCTGCAACACATGCTGAGGTTCGCTCCTTTTTAGCATCATAATTTAAAAAAACTTATATCTACATGTAAACAAATTAATTTGTGCCTATTTAAGTTTAATTCTAAGGCTTGTAATGTTTTGTAGCATTGCCTGTAAACATTTTTCAATGTGGTGTTAAATAAAAAATTTCTATGTCTATGTCTATGTCTATGTCTATTTATTATAGTAAACAATAACGACCAGAGATGGGTAAAAAATTTAAAATTGCTGTAGGTATCTGACGCTAAAAATACCGTCATAATAACTTAAAAAAATTAGCTTCTTACAAGAAATTTTATGTTAATAACTTAGATTTTTGTTTTTAATTAACTTTTTTTTTGGTTCAAAAATTGATTCCCTATTTTATTTTGTTTTATGGATAATACGATTACATTGTTTTTTAAAAGTATAAGATTATGGATTAATATGTGTTTGATATCTTCATATGTTAATTTTCTGTAGATAAAGTAATAAATTAATGTAGATACTACCCTCGAAATATGACATTGCCGCTTAAAATCTTTTTACCAAGTGTCCCCAAATCTGGAAGACTTGATCCCTTCGGCTTAGACATCTGATTACCGGAAATACAACTTCAAAGCATGGAAGATGCAATATATATATGTTTTCTGTGTATTTTACAAATTATAGATGCATTGCTAATAGCGATCCGAGTTATATAATCAATGAGAATCTGGTATGGGGAGACATGGTAAAAATCTGTTTACCATGTGTCCCGAGAACCAGGGTCACTTGATCCCCCTAGGATCAAGGCTCCCGACCAGGGGTAAACAAGTCACCCTTACATAGGGGACACATGGTAAAAGTCAACAGTATGGGTTTTCATTAAATAATGGTCTAATTTATTGCACAAATCTGTTCTAATTCAAACTATTAATGAAGAGATAAATTCTGAATCGTATGGTCTATAAAGTTTTTCAATACTACAAATAGTTAAGAAAATGTATGCTAAAAACAAAAGGGGTGATCAACCCTCCCCAGTTTCCCCTACATTTCAACAAATTACATAACACAAAAAAAAAACACAAGTCAAAAACAAAGCAGTCAGCAATTAGTCAAAAATCCCACCCCGCGTCATCCCAGGCGCAAAGGTGCCCAAAACGCTCGCCGCATTACCGCGCTGAATCGCGATGGACAACCTCTGCACCAGGAATGACCCGGAGCGGGGATCCAGGCCTCTTTCTCGCAAACGGTTCCCAACCTCCTTAAAAAACTCTCTAGCCTCTAAGCACCAACAGCCAGCCGTTTCGACCGCCAGAGGCACAAACAAATAGCCGTCCAATTCCGCATACTTCTCCCGTTTTCTCAGCGCCGCCACCTCAGCAGCTGCCCCTGCTGCCCTCACGGTGCGGCCAATGTGCGATGCAGCAAAAGTGCTGACGCATGTAGCGTCCCAAAGCAAGCACAAAATTAATTGACTAAAATACAAATTAAAAATATTAAAATATAAATGTATGTTTAAACAACCCACAACCGAAAAATCTATAGTGTATTATTTTAGGTAGAACAATAATATAAAGAAACAGAATGTGTATTTCAGTTTATTAAACCACAGGACTCGTTTATTCAGCCAATCATAGTACCTATTATTGGCCGAAAGAAAACGACGCGCGAGCGAAGCGTTTTCGTTTTTTGGCGCGGGCAAAAATTCTTTCGTATGCCTGTCTGGCTATTCTCTTCTACAGGGATTTCTTTACGAATTGTCGTTAAATTTTTGAGAGCAAATTCGATAATTATGTGGTATGTTTGTGTCCATTCTGTCTGTGTCCACGTTCTATAAACTACCTAAAATAACTGACTATAGCAATTATTGGCAACAACTAAGATAATGAAAATTTGAATCATGTTTGGATGCTACCTACATTTTCGAGGTAATTTCAGTGTCATTTTCTATCCCCTTAGGTCGCATGGTCCGATTGACTAGTCCGATCAATCGGAATACGAATATTTTTTTTTCCTGTTGGCTCGATTGATCGGACTATAAGAACTTCTCAAATCCTGTCAGTCCTACTATCGGAGTAATGGGATTTTAAAAGTTCGTCTAGTTCGATCGATCGAGCCACGAGAGCTTGAAAAATCCTCTTAATCCGATCACACAATTTTTATTTTTCCTGTTTGTCCGACCGGTAGGTTATGGTTTTTGTGTTTTTTTATTACAGAATGTCCATACTGACGGCCCTTTTTTATACGTTTTATTTTTATGGCATTGATGCCCTTTATTCAGTAGTACGCAACCACCTTTACGGCGTAAGAATACAATTTTGTCGTGATCTATTATTTCCTCCATCTTCCGTCCGTCCGGTTCAATAAATTGACATTGATCAGATGTTGATATTATGAACTGACATCGCATCAAATAAAATATAGAAAAGTTTATCAAATGCCAGTGTCTAGTAATGAGTTAAGATTAGATAACCTTTATGTGTCATCCGGACTTAGCAAAATATCAAGGCGCACAAAGTGATTGTGTATTTTCATTACCTGGCACTACTTTTCCCCCAAATAAAACGCCTGGCATTGTTATATTTGAATTAAATACATAATTAGCTATTATATCACACCAAACACAGGGCTCTATAAATTGCACACCTTCAATTGATTTTACAACCACTTTGTTGCCCATCCACTCCCACACCCACCGCTAGACAGCTGCCAGGCGCCCGGATTAATTAATAATGATAGTATGGCATACAAACTAGAGGGATTTCGTTGCTCTAGCAATTGCATACCTATTTCCGTGGCTAGCTCTTAGACCATAAGTATTACGCCCTACCTTTATATAACCTAGCCATTATTTAAAATCATACTTGTCTTCAAAACAATACTTACAAAAACACACTGGGGGCGATCACTAGTATATAGAACGAGCATCGATAATTGAGTTTATCGATATAGGAAATCCCTACCTGTCAAGAACATTTGCCCCACGGATTCCTATGTCTGCTTATAACTTGTAATACAAGCGGATGTCACTTATTGACAGTTTATGTTAGAAAGGGACTTCGACTTGTAGTACAAGTTACAAGCTTTTGAGAAACGGGCCCCTGAACTCACTGCACCTTCAACGCCTATCAGTAGTCATGCGCAAAATGTGTCACTAAAAAGAAAAGATTGATATGCATCTTTCGTACGCTCTGAAGTACTTCACTCCTTTAGTTCACTAGTTCAGTTTAGTTCAGTAGCTCAACAGATCCATCTATATCAACAGTACTGGTTTCATTTCTCTCATTTGCGGATATATTGAGTTGAGTGAAGAATTTGATAGATAATTTCATTTAATATGAATCACTCAAACAAATTAATTTATGAATCGTAGGTTCAACATGGCGTCCTTGTTACTCTCTAAGCAAATGAGCAAGTAAATGAAAAGGTTTTTAAACTGAACTGCTGAAGTAAAGAACTAAATGAATCCGAACTGACCTAGTGAATGAACGAGTGACATCAAGTGAAGTACTTCAATTGAATCTTTCATTCGCGAACTACCCATGTCTACCTATCAGGTTCAAAGAACAATATTAGTTGTTGCCAACAACACAAACAACCCATTGTGCTCTAACCTACAGAGGGGACTATTCATTCCTTTGAGGATTGGATCCCGCTCCGGAGCACCGATGTATGTCAGGTACTAGGAAGCGTTAGCTGCCTGACTCTTTCAATTGCTTAGCTAAACTTAGTATAATAATCACGTGAATTTAAACAGCGTGAGCCCTGTATAAACTTAATTAATAAAAACCATCACGTAACCTGTAATATCTGTGTATCCGAACAATTAATGTAGCAATAGAACGTTTCTGAAAGCACATTTAATATTTCACCTATTCTGTAAATTTATATGTAGAAAACTTCAACCAATTCGGCCAGGCCATTTTGGAGA
Organism: Cydia amplana; assembly: GCF_948474715.1. Taxonomy (NCBI): domain Eukaryota; kingdom Metazoa; phylum Arthropoda; class Insecta; order Lepidoptera; family Tortricidae; genus Cydia; species Cydia amplana. The sequence goes on from NC_086084.1 coordinate 5,910,879, forward strand.
TAAATACAGAGATTCATTCGTGACCGTTCGGTCTGGGAAGGAATTGCAATTGCTCTTTGATTGTGTTCTATTTATTTTTATTTCCAAATTGCTATGTACTTAAAAGATTCATCATCAGTGCCTATGTATGTCCCACTGCTGGACAAGGGTCTTTCATTAATACCAAAGGGATTTGGGCTTTTGTCCCCAGCGCGACCGCGCGAACTTATTATTTACGATAAATATATATTAAACTTATTTGAATCCCAGAAAGGTGAAATCAAAACTTATTTCGAATGCCTTATTAATATTTTATCACGATCGACTTTAACACGCTAAGAACTTGTTAGAAAACTAGAAAAACAATAATCTTGTAGGGAAATATATTAACTAGTAATTTAGCACCCAAAACCACTGGTGTTTTGACACCCAATACAGGATTGATACAATATTTACCTTGAAACTTGAAATACGGTTAAATTGGCAATTGTATGGGTGCCGACATATCTATATAATTTATATTATTTTAAAGATTCAGTTCAAAAAATACACAGCATATACCTATGAACTTGTGTTTACTTTCACAAAAGTAAGAATAGGAATGAGATGAACTCCCTGTTTACAACATCATAATAACAAGCTTATTCTATTATTGCATTGCACAACCGGCCATTTAATTATCTACATTATAACTAACTAAATACTATTGCTTATTTGCAACGTAAATAAATAATAACTAATAACTATTAACAACTCTTAGGAGAGGTATCGTGTATCAGTACTTGTATATTTTACAAACATAAAATTATAATTTAATTAGAAATACATTTTATAATTACATAAAAATTGATATTGCACATTATATTGCACAAATATGTTTTATTGCGTATTGTTATCATTGGAAATGGTTTTTGAAACGTCTTCCACTACTTCTTGCACTTTTGTCACTTTCTACAACGTTTACTTCTTGCTTTCTATAGCTATCGAAATACACCGAATGTGTTTCTACGCTCTCCGCACCTGATTCACTTCTAGCCTCGTTTTCAGTGTCATCACTTTCACTACAACTCACTATTTTAGCTATCACTAATTTCCTTTGAATTTGTCTCGATCCAGCGGAGTCACTGCTGAGATACCCTGAGTCTTCAACATGTTGTCCTTTTTTACGTTTCATCCTAAAAGTTTTACCAGAAAGCTCTTTAGGTTCTTTTACAAATGTGTTGGTGTTTACTGGATTGCTGCTGTATCTTCTGTCTGTCCGTCTTCTATTAGATATTCTACAGAAATCTTCAGCCTGTCTTGCTACTTCTTCCCTCGCGTCAGTGTCAATGTTTTCGTAGTCCGAGAATGGCATTTGGGCAGAAGCTCTCGTTGGACCGCAAGGATGTCCTATACTGGATTTACGAACGTTACTATTTCTAAAGCTGAGGTCAGTTGTCGTATTCTTCGTAAATGTTCTCGGACTGAGGCTTCTGCCATTCAAGTTTTTTGGAAGATTTTCTTGTGATAGTATTGAACTTTCTACTCTCCGGGGTGGAAAGCTCGGCTGTTCATATATTGGATGGTCATTTGTTGGTGGAAGTGGAGGCAGAATGTCTGGTCTTGCTAAACTTTTAATTTGCTTTATAGTTGGCGGTGTACATTGTCGTTGTCTCTTCGAGTGCCTGAGTTCTAGAGTAAGAATACGGCCTTCTTCTGTAGCCCAGTCCGCTGCGACCTCTTCCCAGGTTTCCGACGTGTCATCTAGACTTTTAGAATCATTGAATGTGGTAGGAGATAGTTTAGGGCGTTCATAAATATTTTTCCGGGATTCGTAATCGTTTCTTAAACTATTGAATTTTGACGCACTGACCATTGCTTCTGATTTTTTGAACGTTCCGCTGCTGCGTAATTGAATACGTTGATTGACAGGACTACCGTCGATGTCAATGTTTTTAATGAGGTCCTTTCTACTGAATTGACTGTTTTCGTCTGTCTGTTTATATTTGGGATGTTTGCGATCCAATGTGTCGGGTTCAAATCCATCTGATTCATGAATCTTTATGTAATTTTCAGGAGGATCTTTAACTTCAATAGTAAGACAGCCCGGTTTTTCCTCGGAGTTATCGCCTGCGCGACGTATTTTTCTACTTCCCATTGAACAATCTGATCCACTTGGTGAAGTAGGAGTACTACCAAAGTTGTAATTATTGTTAACATATACCTCACTCACTAAACTATAGCTGTTATTTGGGCTGTTGTTGTTAGCTTCTATATTACTGACGTTGTTTATTACTTTCTTTGCCTCTATTATTTCATAATGATCGTGTTCAATGCAAACCTCTCTTTGTGGGGATGGAGTGTTGCTATTGCTCCTTGAATGCGTCTTATAAACTGCATTAGTCATTGTAAGTTCTTCTTCTAATGGTAAAGCATTGCTCAGGCTTGGACTAGCTTGAGAAGACGGCACGTCAGGGTATTCAGGTGGAGTTTCAAGCCCCTTTTTGGTAGATGTTCTCTCTAAACTATCAGTTTCATAGTCATTAATGGGTGGGCTTTCAGAGTTCTTTCTAGCAGCGTTCGTACTTTTCTGACCGACTCTTTCTTCGTCAGAACTGTTATGGTTGTAGGATTTGCTACAGTTTTCAAGAGCTATAGCTTCATTCACCATATCAGGGAGAGAATTTTTATTGATTATAAACTTATTTCTGTGTTGGTTAGTGATAGGCTTACTTCTCAGACTCCCGGTGCGATAATCGCACAATCCAATTGGTCTGATATCATCTATTCTGGAAATAGTCTGTCCGTAATAGTTCCTGTTGTTATTATGTGTAATTTTATCAAATTCAGGTAAAGGTAGATTATAGCTATATGTTCTCAATGGTGGTTCAGATCTCACATACATAGTTGATGTTTTTGTAATGTTTTCAGTAAAAGTCATAGGATTAGACGCTGTAAAACTATTTTGTTTTCTTACTTTACAATTTGTTTCCGTACTTGGAAGAGATAAAAGAGAGTTGACTAGGCCATTCTGGCTTGCTGGTTGAAAATCATTATAGAACGATTGTTTCCCAGTAGGAATATTTTCTAGCCACTTGCGAATGCTGTTTTGCTTTTCTCCTTTACTACTTAGACAGCTTGAGCAGGCAGGTATGTCATATTTTACGAAATTATGTACTTCGCTGCCATTTTCCGTTTTACAACCTGGACATCCTACGCAATTTATAGATCTCTTTCTACTATTTTCCCTCTTAAGGCTGACAACGCTTCCGCTTCTTTGACTGCCTAGGCCTTGGTATATGTCTAAACTGTTTCCATGTGAGGGATAGGTCTCTTCTTCAGGTATCTCATTTAGAACTGGCTGGAATCTTTTTGCTGCCATTTTATGTTTAGCGACTGCGATGACTTCTCTTATTTTAGTTAGGAATTCTAAAGCAGCGGGTGGTGGCTCCTGCAAAAGAAAACGTATTTTAGTTTTAATCTTTGGGAGCGTTCAAGTATTATGTAACGCAATTTTTGGACATTTTTGACGTAATACTTGAACGCTCCCTTTATGACTCCCGAATCTGAAACATATTAAAGACCATACTGACCGCCATTAGGTGTGGTTCGAAATAAGCCGGATTGAAGTATAGCTTTCTTCTCGTAGTGCCGACTGGTCGTGCTATTTCCCGGTCGTCAGTTGTTTCCACGATGGATACATGTTCATCTGGAAGGCGTTCGATTCCCGACTCGTCTCGGTGAGTTACGTCGGAGCAGCTATTTCTAATCTTCACTTCTGAATAATGGGAATGTATAAGAGCTGACGTTGTCTGATCCTGAAAAAAACATACATTAAACTTGACCATACGTTTATTTAGTTAAAATGTTTCAACGTTTTTTTGTTCATTAAGAGTTCATTCTGGGCCAATTTTGAAGACAAGCGGGAATAAAACTTTCTAATATATTTTTTCTACTTACGTTGAAAGTATGATCTTCGCTTCTAACGCTACTCTCGGCAAAGTCTTCCGAATCAGACATCGTACTACCAGAATCGCTTGGAAAACTATGCTTGATCTGATGAAACGAACGACTCATTCCTATCAAGGGATTATTTTTGACTACGCCGTCATCCGTATCCAAAGAACTCGGTATTGACTGGACTCTTTCATTGTTGATTCGAACTATGTCGCGTTCAGTTATGATAGAACCATTTTTATTCTTCAAACTTTTTAATCGTCTTGAGCTTGCTTCGGTTGCTTCAGAGCCTTTCTTTCTTTTCCGTATGTGTAGGTAGAGGAAGACTGATGCAACATAGATTAGACCGAGAAGGAGAGAGCTGATGCCGATCGCAACATATTCTGTGACAGTTAGTCCTGATGTGGTGGTTGCTCCTGATGTCTGCGCGTTTGGAGCAAATTGGACTTCAGTTACATCTGAAACAGATATAAAAGATATATCGATACTGTTTTCTCGATTCATAGCCACGTTTTCTCTAGATTTTGTAATAGTAAACTGTGGACTATACAAGCGACGCACTTGGTGAGGCAAGTCTGCGTGGCGCGGTAGCGCACTGACGTCATTCGTGCTAACTCTAAAGGGGCCCACTGATTAACAGTCCGCCGGATGATATCGGCCTGTCAGTTACAACAAAAAGTTGACAGCTCCGAACAACTGACAGGCCGATACCGTCCGGCGGACTGGTAATCAGTGGGCCCTTAACGCCATCCTTGAACTCCGCTCTGACCTAAGAATTTGAACAGTTTGTACTTACTTGAGAGTGGTTTAGGGGCGGTCCCTTGCACCCTGAAACCGACGCACGGCGTGAAAACTCCCCTCAAGTCGAGAGGAGAGGCGGGAGCAGCGGCAACATCTCGACACAGCAGGCGCACCACCATCATTCGGCCCGACATACTCGCTCGCACCTCGTCTTCGCCGCTCCACTGGAAATATTATAATAATTGGTCAGTTTATTCTTATTCTGATTCACTTAACTTGCGTGAATGGATCAAATTTATTAAAATTCTCATTACTATTTTTGGGGCAGTCAGTTTCCATCGGCTCAGGGACTTTATAAAGATCTTTATGGTAGGTATAGATATGGTTAAGAACCGAGTCTCATCACGTCAATTACATTATTTGTCAATTTCCCAATGTTGGTTTGGTTGCCGTCATTTCCCAATCTGAGGAGGCTGTTTTGTATGACTAATTCTCTATTTATATGTTAAATATACAAGTGAAGTAAAGTCATCTTTAACACAGACAGGTTATCCTACTGTTTACCTCTGAATTTAAGCATTCCTTCTCCCCTTTACCGCTTCGTCATCTTGTAAAACTTAAACAGTTTAACATTACTACTTACACTTTTTAGGGTTCCGTAGCCAAACGGCAAAAAACGGAACCCTTATAGATTCGTCATGTCTGTCTGTCTGTCTGTCTGTCCGTCTGTCCGTCTGTCCGTCTGTCTGCCGTCCGTATGTCACAGCCACTTTTCTCCGAAACTATAAGAACTATACTGTTGAAACTTGGTAAGTAGATGTATTCTGTGAACCGCATTAAGATTTTCACACAAAAATAGAAAAAAAAACAATAAATTTTTGGGGTTCCCCATACTTCGAACTGAAACTCAAAATTTTTTTTTTCATCAAACTCATACGTGTGGGGTATCTATGGATAGGTCTGCAAAAATGATATTGAGGTTTCTAATATCATTTTTTTCTAAACTGAATAGTTTGCGCGAGAGACACTTCCAAAGTGGTAAAATGTGTGTCCCCCCCCTGTAACTTCTAAAATAAGAGAATGATAAAACTAAAAAAAATATATGATGTACATTACCATGTAAACTTCCACCGAAAATTGGTTTGAACGAGATCTAGTAAGTAGTTTTTTTTTATACGTCATAAATCGCCTAAATACGGAACCCTTCATGGGTGAGTCCGACTCGCACTTGGCCGCTTTTTTTTACTATGACATTTAGCTGCCTATTTTGCTTGCGAAAGTATATCACGTAGATTGATTACTTACCTGTAGAAAAGTCCGTCCCTCATCGCGAAAAAGACTGAAAGGAACGTCTGCGTCTAGCGTGTTGCGAAGATCCACGAAGCCTTTTGGAGTTAGGAACTGAGCACCAGACACTGCGCATATAGGAGTCTTGACACCTGTCAATAATAATTTAAATGTCATTTTGAATTGGCTATATTTATATATTCCAAGTTACGTATTTGTTAGACTGCAAAATATTGGAATAAGTTTTTTTCACGACGTATTTGAAAATTTAATGGTGAAACCTAAATACATCTTACATAGGAATTCAAAAGTATGCAGTGAAACCTAGTTCAGCTATCAAGCGCTCCGAGATGTACTTGTGATTCAACATGTTCAGTTACCTGCAAATATGTTACTCTGCGAAGGCCGTAAAAATATGTGCCACGCTCTTATGGCTCTACAAATAAGATCGTGTCAGATATTTTTGCGGCCTTCGTTGTGTAACATATTGTAGGTGACTGTTACTAACTAAAGTTCTTTTGCCTAGATACTTACGGTACATATCACCTATTATTAAATAGGTGATAGGCATAGTTTAGAAACATATATATGCATTGAACAACGTTCTGGTAAGATTGAAGCTTTGTACGGCAGGCTTAGCGCAGAGTTCAACGCTTGAGCGCTGTCACACAAACAAAGACTAAATCCTCACCTTGAAAGGTAATATCCTTCGACGGATGAATGATTTGTCCTTTCAGCGGCAGATACACGAACGGTATCCGCTGCACGCCCACGCCGGTCCCGAAGCTTGCCAGCGAACATTCTGCAAATTAAATGAATCCCTTCATAACAAAAGGCTTAAGCTCGTATTCAACACATGTAATTGTCAAAGCCGATTAAGCCACTGAATTTTTTTGGACTATAAACACATAAAATGACACAAAACCTTAAGAGTATACTGTCGCTTATGGCGTTTCTCGATGTCGTCGCTTATTAAGCTCCTCATTTGTAATGGAATTAAGACTAATACCTGACCGTGCAAAAGATAAGCTCATTTCGGAAATTCATGTATTATTAACGGTATAAATTAAAACATATATTTTACGGGATCCGGTAAGGTAGTTGATGCGATTACGACTCTAATTTATGCAGATTAAAAATATTGTTTATCGCGAGCTTTAAAAGTGTCCCGCTGAAACACAGGTCAAATACTTCGGAGTGTGCTATTATAATGTCCTATAAAAGTTTTATCTCATTATGATATAAAATATCGTGGTGTCTTATCGTATGAATTAAAATATTTTCGAAGAGGGCCCAATTATATGAAAATCTACACCGGCAATATTGGTCAAAAAGGCCTTCGTTATTGGTCAAGTGATTCCCATCAAAGTTACCTCTGTCCTTTTTTTACGGAGTGGGAATGCATTTTCGCACGGTGTGTGGGACTCGCCGCAGTTCTGTCCTGTAAAGTGTGGCTACGAGGCTAATCGTGTAGCTTTATAAAATAAGGCCAATATTTTCATTAGTACCGTAGACGGGTTTATACTGGACAGTTTGAAGGGTAACATGTTCAATGTTCATGAGGGTTTGATAGTGTGGGCGAACGGAGTACGTGTAGTAATGCTTTCACATACAACCTATGCAGCAGGGCATTACATTTTATAATAATTGTAATACACAGCGGGAGGCATTGCACAAGTGGAGCAGGGTCTTCATGTGTTTAACTAATACCGTCGGTAGTTCGTCTAAAAGTTTTGTTGGCTGAATATAGATAATCGTCCCAATTTTGTTACAAGTTCATTTAATTTTCTTATAACTTAAGTAGGTATATGTCGTTTTTTTGAATTAACACATGTAATGTAAAGCTACTAAATCAATTCCCTACAAATAAATGAAAAAAATACGCAAGGTGATCATTTTTTAATGTAAAAAATATTTTGTAAATGAATTTGTCTTTGCATTTCTTGCCTATCAAAAACAGCCTCTGTGCGTCGCAAATACATAATTCATCTGAGTCCATAAATATTTTTATCAATTTCCGTGTGCAAATTTTGGTGTTGTTATTCCGATGAGAATGTTATGCGGTAAGATCGATACAAAATATATTTCGACCACCTTGGAGTTTCAACCTTGGGTTTGTAAAATGTTAAATTTTATATTCTTATGAGAAACATATTTACTTGGGTCAAAATATATTTGGTACATCAAATTGTTTACCTTTTTCTAGGGCACACCAATCTACAAGGTTTTCCCAAAAAATCCAAATAGGTACATATATTCCTATTAATCCAGCTTTGATGATTCATTTGAAGACAAGTCACATTTCCGGAAAGTGCAATCTTATTTGAACCTTAAATCGGAATGCTAAAGTTGAATTTCTATTCGAGCGTATATGATAATTCGTACGTACGATGCCTGGGAAAGGGTAAAAAGCACTTTTGATCACAGGATTAATAAAATTCTCACGGTCCAACAAAACCCTTAATTGTTTCAATTCAAAGCTTTAATTTAACGTATGAGTCGCGCGACAACACTTCTTAAACAACATCATCATTGACCCCATTCTATTTATCCGTTTAACGTTCATTTCAACACCTGTAGGGCTAAGATGGTCGGCTCTTTATCATTTGTCACCATGGCTGTCACCTTCTAACAAATATGTAAGTGCGAAAGTGACGCATGGCATGACAAGTGATAAAAATGCGACCATGATAGCTGGTCTGATCGCAACTACGATGACAATGCAACAATCAGAAACACTCCATTTAAACCGTAATTTTTACCTAAACTTATTTACTTAACGACATCGATGGGCGTCGAAGTGAGTTGTTACTCTAAAATTCTATGTTTGCCGGATTTTTAAGTATCACAATGTTTGGCCAACACCTAAATGACTCGAGTATTTTGAGACGGTGAGTAAATACGTGTCTTTGTAAAGCAAACGGAGACTTTCAACTGTGTCTACTTAAGAAAAAGCAGGTGTCTTGGCGTTGAAGACGTGCTCGTGAGACAAGCATCTAGATGAGATGACATCACGAGTAACGCGATTTCTTTTATGACGCATTTTCTTGTTTTTTGTTCGTAACTCTAGAAATTAGTGTGTTTCGTCATTTGACGTTAGCACGCTAAAAATGAAATAATTTCTTTCTAAACAGTTATGAAATTTTATTTATTACGCCCGCTCAGAATCCTACGCTTAGGTTGTAAAATTAAGCTGTTGGTTAATTTAATTCTTGGGCCTAAGTGACAAAATTGGTGAAAATACGCAAGCGCAGCCAGCGCAGATAGATAGCGGTGACGAGTTCGCATAAGGAAGTTCCAAAATTACCAAAAATACGCCTGTTGGTACCTACATGTTGGGTGTGATGAGGAAATACGTACCTGGCAGGTCGTCGACGCACAGTTCCCGGTCCTCCCTGAAGAGCGGCGCTCGGTGCGGGCACGCGCAAGTGCACGCGGCGTCTGCGGCGCGCGCGCCGTGCTCCGCGCATTGCGTGGGTCCGCATTCAACGCCTGGAATATGAGGAAATTACATGTTGACGAGCGGAAACTGATGTGAGAGGATTAGGTATTTATTTAATACCAAAAATAGACAAGCATTACCAGTGAGCGAGAACACGTCGCCCGTGTCCCGGCGCGCTAGCTCGCTCACGCTGGCGCCGGCCGCGCTCGCTAGCGCCAGCAGCACCAGCGGCAGCATGCTAGCCCCCGCCGGCGCCCGGCCATTCGACCAATCGCATCGCTCACTCCGCTTCTGTGAACAAGGAATAACTTTTGAGTATCTTTGTTTACAAGTCTATCATTTGGGAATTATTTTCTTAAAAAAAAAAACAACGGGTTGCACTCCGGGAGTGCCGACAGAAGTGAAAACTCAATGGCTAGTCCAAAATGTCTGCAGCACTATGTATAATTGACCCATCCTCCTTTCTATTGAAAAACTTTAGTTCCGAAATTTGTAGCGTTAATTGATTAAAATTCGAATAGAAATTGTAAAGTTACCTTGCAGACCTCGCATCTAAAGATATTTGGTCATGATATTTTGAGTTTTATTCACCAGTACTAGAGTTCACTTTTATTAGCGATTTCATCAAGATGTAGCTTTATTGAATTATATTTGAGTGATATAAAGTTAGAATGTAACTGTGAGATCCTCGTATTTCAGCCCGTACAAGATTAGAACCTTTTTCATGTAATGTCATTGAGTTTTTCTTTATTGATTTAAATGCCATTTAAATGAGTAATGAGTGGCCATCTAAACCTTACGGTCACGTGATCGCCTTACACTGTCTCGAGTTTATAATTATTTCTCCACCTCAAAGAGTGCCCAGCGCCGCTAAAGAAGTTTTCACTTCAAAAACTAACACATTTCTTTCGGTCCAAGTTCCTTGCCGAATCGACAGTTACGAGTTTGCTCAAATGCTTATACGTAATTATTGTAAGGTTTTTGTTGTGTTTTAGTGAATCCATACGCAACCTGTTAATTAATTAGTTAACACATCATAAAAGTGATATTCTATTCTATTTTGATTCTATTTTGTAAAAGTGTGAAAATGCAATTTTATTTCACACCTCAACCTCATTAACACACCGCTCTCTTCAACTTGAAACTCGTTTAATAAGATAAGAATTTTTAAGTTAAATTTACAAAACAGTATGTAAGCTCTTTATCTTAGCAATACATCTAACCCTAACCTTTAAATTCAATTGTTTTTCTACCACAACTACCTACGTATCCTACACACCTAACGATCACTTTCCGTTGGAATCAAAGTTAATATTTTGCATGACATCTGAATAGGCTAAATAAGTGAAAACAAGCGCTGAAGCGAGGCAAAAGGTAAAAAGAAGTGAGTGAAAGCTCGCAACGTCGCAAAAATTCATTCATTGTTGATGGGCGATTTCACTCGGTTCACATGATTTCCTCTACCTTGGATATGGGAGCTGTGGTGGGTAATTATTTTCCTCATCACTTAGTCGTATGTTACAATTGCTACTTATCGAAGGCGAGCCGGAAACTCGTCAAATAAGGCCTTTAGATAGATAAAAAGTCTGCTTATCAGGAGGCGCAGATATGATGGTCGGACTTATCTACGTCTGTCTCTCATCTTAGCGTTAATCACAGTTTTTACGGCGACGGAATTAGCCACATTGACCTTAGCCGTTTACTGAAGTAGCTGTCAAATAAAAGCTTATACAGACAAAAGGTACCTATAATAAAACATCTTGGTGTTTTATTACCACTATTACCACAGAATAAATAATAGTACTATTAGGTACAGAAGACTCACTCTCTAACAAAACGTGTCCGTTACGATCAGCACAGATATGGCCGCTAGGTGGCGACAGCGCCACGCGCGGCTTATGGCTAGCCACCAAAATTGGTGTGGAACGGATTTACTTTTAGCTACCTGTAGCAAAGCGACGAAATCGCAGAGTGAGCAACGCCTGCTATTACTCATTAATCTTTCTACCACGTTTGATAATTTTAGCATCAAATTCAATTTCTGCACGTTATTAAGGTAGCTGCCGCACGACCCGACATAGTAGACATTGTGAAATGCCCCTAATACCCATTAGCTGAGACCCTGCTGTGGTCATACACTATTGACAGTTTACAAAAGTTTAGAGATACGATGAGCACTTGGTCGTCTATCTTTGTAGCGAGAAACTTCCATATTGGTCCTCGATGTCGATGAGTCACAAAATCTTTGAAATCTCAGTGTCAAAAACTGAACCCACTACAACTCAGTCATAATACTCATAATACTCACAATAGCCCATCAAAAGCCTTAAACCAATCGGTACCTAACTTACTTCATTGATACATTTCGTAATATGTCAAATCCGATCAAAAATAACATATCGATCTATAATTACCCAGTCCAAACAGGAATTAGAGTGGTGGCAAAGTCAATGGACTAGCCCTGTCACTGAGGCACACGTCAAATTGTTGACTTTTTGTAAATCCGTGTTTGTGACCACAGATTGGTAGATATTTGCCTAACTGTCTCGCGCATGCTCTAACTCAACGGCTTTATATATTATTGAAGTGTTAATTTTCCGCGGTGTTAACTAATGACTTGAGCTAACTCGACGCACACGGCGGTGGGCATCCTTTCTGTAACTGGTCGTGTGAAATTACAATTACTGCTCAGTCGAACACCAGCGTAACCGTGATCTCGAGTTCCTTATCCACTATAAGCAATCGAAGATCGCACTTATAGTGGCTGGTCCGAGCAATCGCTTCCCTAATCGGATCGGGATACTTGCCATAGTTAGTTCGTCTTTCTTGCTCTCACTTGATGCTGCTTAAGTGTGAGCGAGAGAATTAATAGAAATGTCTCTTAACTCAAGTGGAAGATGCTCTGGACCCCCATGACATCTCGCACGTCTTTGCGCTAACTTGATATGAAAGCACACGATCCATCTTACAATATTAAGGTCTTAACACTCCTAGCACAGGTATGACTGTTTAGATGTAAGTAGATAGTGTTCTAGTTTGAGGTTGTCGAGAATGCTAAGCTTAACAAGCCTGAAAAGCGAAGGATGCAAGTGTTGGTGACGTTTAGCGTATGCAGATTTAATCATTTTAGTAACTATAGTTAATAAAAGTGACTATGTATATACGTAGTGACTGAGGTGACTAGTACGAGTTTTTTTTTTTAATTTTTAACTTCTTGTACTTAATAGACCAACTTGAACTGTTTCCAGTTTTTTGTTCGGCTGCCTAAACTTCTTGAACGGTTTTTTTTATTTACCTGACTGAAGAATGGAATCCATAAATAAATGACGGCAAACTAACTAATTATGGGCAATATGTAAGAAACTTTTAATTTTGAAGTGATATTATTTGTCTCAGTAAAGATAATGTCCGGATCGAATCAGAAGTCGTTTATATATTTCTATTATTACTTAATATATGCAATAAACATCAAAACAAAGTTAAACCTCAATATATTTCCCTTGGCTCTACAAATAGATAGCCTTATCACGGCTGCGCGATCGCATTTCAATATTCAATATAGCAAATATGGACAGTCATATACGGCACTGCAAATGCCTGTCTTTGCAGGGTGCTGTTACGGCCCGCCCCGGAAACGGGCCTGCTCTGATCTATCCGTCGATATCCAACGTAAAGATAATAATTGATGCATAACGACCAATGCAACTAGATCTGTACTGTCCGATGCTGAGAGCAGATACCGAGACAATTCAGTTGCTTAGGACTCGTATGAGTACGGAAAACATATGTTTATGATTTCAATCGATTCAATTCAGTACATTAGAGGATTCAATATTTCAAAGGAACCTAATCGCACTTAGAGGTATAGGTACCACCCGTACGGAAATTGCGCCGAAATGTATTTTATAAGTTTTTGTATATACATATTTATTTTCATTCGAGTCATCGCTGCTTTGAGTGAATAACGTAGGCTTAGCGATCTAATTATTTGGTTGTTTTAGCAATATTCTATTGTCAAGAAAATTGGTTTTCCAGAATTTTCACACCTTTACTGAAGGTAAAAAAGAGGGTTTCGACTTCGACGACCTACGTCTGTCAACCAGATAAATTTTTTTAACCTTTTAACGGCCAGAAATTTTTGATCGAGCGTGCTCGTGTCGCCACCGACAGTAATTGTACCACGCAGAGTAAGGTTGGCATAGTTACGGGAGTTATAAATGTGATGTAAAAACCAAATCAGATCTTTGTCTTATTTATCAGACTGTGGTGAAATGAGCTGGATATGTAATGTCTTATATATCAGACTCTGGCGGTTAAAGGGTTAATGCATTTATGTCCAATTGATGTTGCTATTATAGGTATTCATACAATACAATCAGCTTACCAACGTGTCTTTACAAAATTAAAAAAGACACGTTGTTTATGTGATTCTAGTTCCAATCCCTCGGTATTAAGGTTGACCCAAATCCTCCCATATATTTGTCATGTGTTTAAGGAGATTACAGTATTTGTGGGAAAGGCCTAGGGCGCAAGTGACACCGGTTCAACTGGTTAATGCCTAGTATTTATTTCTAGTTCGTCTTATGAAGATTAATGAGTGGTTAGGGCTTGCTAGTTCTTGCAATTAGGTGGATTCCTACGTGGAACTAGGATATGAGCGCTTTCCGGTACCATTCAGAAATTAGTATTGAGTCAACCCACGTAGGTAAGTATTACAATTAAACTGCCTATCGATTTTTTTTAAATCTAGAATAGGCCCTGTGCAAGTCCCAAACTTCTTATGCTCCTAAAAGCATCTCATGCTCTTATATTTTGTGCGTCATTATCGTGATCTTTAGATTATTTTATGATAAATGATTTCAAATTGACCAATGTTACGAATCGTTAACGTCCCAAGAATATGCGCCCTTTTATTAAAAATAAATTATGTACTTCTGCAGAACAATGCAGTGCGTTACTGAATAAATTTGTATAAACTCCGAAATAACACATTTGTTTTTATGCAAGGTCATCCGAATACAAAACCGGCCAAGAGAATCGGGGCCTTGATCAGTATAGACTAGAGTTAAGTGCATAATATACCATTTAGAGTTTAGACCTAGTACTTAAATAAAATATAAATCAACTTGAAAGTTATTATACTTACAATTTAAAAAACAGCCAACCAAAAATCATTTCAAAATTGAGAAAAGACAAGTGCTCTTAAGTGCACTTGTTGACTGAACTGTTCATCTTAAATGTACTGCCTACAAAGACGGAAATAACGCCATGTCGCTATGGATATACGCCATTTTGTTCAAGTAACGGCGCACGCGCGGCGACAATCCATCGAAATAAAAAGATTCTTGACCATCCCGATCATACGTAATAGCGCGTGACAGACAGCAAACGTACATGAGGCCGATTGTGTTTAATAATTTGATACGGTTTTCATCTAATTTTGATACGACCTTGAATCTTGGTCACCAGGCATCTCACGCGGACCAATAAGTGCGAGTGAAATGCCTTACGAGAGGACTTCTGAGGGACCGCAAAAGTAAAAATTCGAAATTTTGTTATAGCTCTATTGCTTGAATATGCAAGAGTGATAGAGGAGCAGATAAAAAAATCTTGATTTTCGGACTAGGCCCCATGATTACATTTAGATTCACAGTCAAGGCATCAAAAGTACATCAAGTTGTTAAAGCAGAATAGGCTTCCAGCATTTGAATCCGCTGTTTGATAAATACCAAGATTCCGATGCTTACTCGTACTAGACCGAACGCTTGTTATATTGGGATGAGAAATAATACTTTGGTCTCAATGGCGCGTGTCTTTAAAGCTTTGTCAATCCGTCTGTTTATGTTTATACACAAACAATCAAAATTTTATTTGTGGATCCTAATGATGCGTGACATGAGTTCAGTCGTTTTCTTGTGGTTCTTTAAACATTACCAAATGCAGTGTATTTTCATGCATTTTCTCCTGTTGCTATTATCAATTGCATGCATTATTAATAATATCTTATTTATTTTATTTAATCTTTATTGCACATAAGAAAATACACTGTACAAAAGGCGAACTTAATGCCATAAGGCATTCTCTACCAGTCAACCTTTAGGCAAAGCAGATAAGTTGTAGGCGGTGCAAAAAATATGTGGTATAGATGATACAATTACGTACCTGTACGAACACAATACAATCATAAGAAATACACAGACATAAACTTATATAAATATATGTATACAAAAATAAATAATAAATAAATAATATCGTACCTACTCAATTCGTCACGTTCTGTTTTTTTTTAAATAAGTATATATTTTCCTTATATTCCTTGATTTCTCGGCGGCATATGTTTATCGAAGGCGACGAAATCAAGGAATATACATACGGGAAATATATATATATGGAGGTAAAAAAAACAGAATCTGACGAATTGAGAAACTTCGAGATCTTAAATTCGGCTAAATATAAGATTTTTAGCAAAACTCTTACCATTTATTTCTACTAGTTACCACCTAAATTCAGGTAAAAAATTAAGCTATCCGATACCAGAGCGGTCATCGCTTGATCTGTATGAGTTACCGCTGTTCCTGCAGAAAACGACATATCTGACCACACATTCGTTTGTAGACTTTATTTCAGTGCTAAAGAGGTTACAATTGATTGCCCAAATAAATTAGTATAAAATATGAGCTTGTTTGTAAGTTCAGCACAGAAGCCCGTGCCAAGTGTTTGGCCCAATATTTGCAAATGTTTCCTACTCTAACTGTATTAAAACAGCCATAGAAACCATTAGCTAAGGCCGACTAGTTTTGTTCAACATTAATTATATGAGAACACAAATAAAAGCAGCAAACTATTTAAATAATACATTCCAGTCAGTTATTGAGTTCATGACCTGTCTAGGCTTAACCGTGGCAATGGTCACGTTAGAACAAAAAAGTTAGGTGACCCATGACCCAGATTTTCTAAACAACACTTATTTTATTGTTGGTGTAATCATTTGTACTATTTTTCTATCCGCTGCATGAATGCTAAAAATATACGGTATCAATAATTAGTAAGCTAACTTATTTGAATAGGTATCTTATATTGCAAATTCAGGTATTGCATAAAATAAACTACTTATTCAATATTTATGCTACATACCCTCGCCTTATACTTAACTTATACGTTATATTTCTGACATACATCTTGCCTAAAAAAAATACTATCCGTTATTGATTGTTTTATAATTGTACAGTCAAACCTGCTTAATTGGGACCTGAATAAATCGTAAACCTGTAACTGACACTTAAGTTTCGTAAATTAGGAAAATGCGACATAAATTACCTAAGTACCTAATGAATAAAATCTAGTACTAAGAGTCCCGTCTTTATTGCTCGCAATTGTCACTGTATATTAACAGTAAATTACAAAATATACTTATTTTTACAGTTATATTTGCATAAGTGACGCTTTTAAATACATCACAGGGTAGTCTAAACACACCCGAAAGATATTATCCATCGCTCTTAGTTGCTTTGATAACTTTTCACATTATGAATTTTAATTCATAACCATTATTAATTCCATACACAATAAATTATCATCTCCCGAGATTCCATTTGTCGAGGTTTCTCTATATAAACAACCTATCTTGTAAATATAAGTGCATCACGAAGTGCACTCAATTAAAACCCGATTACTTCGTCACCACAATCATCTGGGTGGGCGTCGAACAAATTAATAGCGTATGCTAATATTGCCTCTATCATCCATTAGGCTCGACAACTTATTAAACCAGCGTTGGCTTAATGCCGTCTTGATGAGCAGCGAGTTAGCGAGATTAGGATTACGGTAGCTGCTAATAATAGTTAATAATATTATGATAATGTCGAGGGTTCATCGATCATACTTCAGAATCTTAAGATGGGATAGGTCGAGACATCTTCGTTCGAACCAAGATTCTCTTAGTAGGTACTTTAGTGGGTACATAACTAAAACAATAGAAAGGTGAAAAACTAAGTTAGTTCTGCAGTACAAGTCTTGTAGGTTAAATTGTTATCCGAGCGATATACGTTCGTGTAGTCGTAATATTTAATTGTAAACATTAAACAATTCGACATCAATCAGATAAAACTATCGTCTAATAAAAACTAGTTAAGTTCGAATGCCTCCTTCCAATGTTGCAACTAGCCTCACGATATGTTGTTTCTTGTGGTCTTGTGGTACCTATACATAATTAAAATCCCAATTTACCCAACTAGTTGTTCGTGTACAGTTCATTGTAATCTGCAAGGTTCTTGTCACCTTATATCCTTTCTTAGTGTAAGGCCTGAGTGGACGCTCATGTTGGGCATGCAGCGGGGCGGGGCGTGCGGCGTGCATGTTAAACAAATGCAAGCGTATAGGAGCGGCCTTAGTGCACGCTGCTCAAATCCCTTGTGAGCCCGACGCCACGCTGCACGCCCCGCCGAACGCTCCGCTTCGGGCGTCCACTCAGGCCTTACACTTAAGCTAATTTCACCGCAGACAAATTCCAAATTAAATATTTCGTTAAAAAACACGTCGTTGAGTTCGATTTAGTGCCTATTCGCAGTTTCGCACCTCAGTACGTTAGTTAATAAGCGGATCAGTAATTACGGGTAACAGCTAATCATTTCTCGCGGCTTGATGTCAATGGGTATCGAATACCGAACTCGTATTCGGAAACGAACATTCGATAACAATATAATTCTTAATCAAGATGAAAATCAGTACAAGTATTTTTTTTGTATTAGCCTACTAGTGTGTCCTACTGCTGGGCAGAGGCCTTCCCTCTTTGCCGCCACTTGGCTCTGTCCAATGCACACTCCCGCCATTCCACACAGAATCGAGGTTGTCCCGCCATCTCCGTTTAGGTCTTCCTCTGCTCCGAGATCAAAAGTAAAAGGTAGTAGGTAGCTCCTTTAGTTTGGTAAATCTGAATAACTTCCAGGGTCCTTGCGTATGTGATGTTTTCCATAAGAAGATGTTTTGGTTAATTGCATTGCGACATAATTAAACATGCAGTAATTCTATATTGGTATCCCTTAAAATTGCAGTAAAATGTAATGGGTTGTAAAGTTTATCGATGTTATAATAAGTTGGGGCTGTGAGATGCGACGGTCGTTAACATAAAAGTTTTAAAATGCCAGCAAAATATGTCGTAAAAAATACCGACGAAATCATTTAATTTTGTCACAAGTAGAATGTTTGGTAATGATGCGGTACGGTGTGTCAACGTTCTTTCGGTGTGTGTATGATTGGAAGTCTATATTTTTTGCAAACTTTACCGTCCAAACGTCTTGACGATTTTTAAATGAAGATGATGAGAACGATATACGTAAGCAACAATATTAATTTAATTAGTGGATTTTTACACTTGTACAGAAAATATAGAAAGGAGGAAATTCTCGCTTGAGCTTATGACACGTTAAAATTTGATGCGATATAAATACGCGTCGATATAGTTGAATTTGAACTAAATTCCCATACATAACTCTTCAAATGCCACACTTAAATTCATTTACTCAAATTGATTTTTAAGATACTGTGTTCCTGTGTAGTGTAACTTACTATACTTACATTAATACCTAGTTATAATATTTTTGAAATGTCCGACATTACAAAGCTTATTCCGGTAGATGTGCATGTCACGACAAATATGACAAAGCATTTAGAACCTTACGAGCCCCACGGAAGAGTGGTGTAATTTCTTTTTAACCATTCAATCAATCAATCATGGCACAAATAGACATTGATTGCATGTAAGCAGCCGCATTCGCCTAAAGTAATTAGAATCAATCACTAGAGACGTCTTATTAGAATTACTGGATTATTAACTAAGCTTTGAGAATTCTTTGTCATTTAAAATTGTGTGCCATTGTGTATATTATAAATTTAATTTCGCACTCTTATGTCACCTACTTTGTAAATATTAAGTAGGTCGGTATCGCAAATCTTGTTCCCGTTGTTAGGTGACTATGCATTTATAATATACTGTTAGAACATAATATATTGTTAAGAAATAATTTGTAGTGACGGTCATTGATCAGCGAAAGATGTCTTTGTATTGGTAAGCGATTGATATTTTTATTGTGTTATGTGTCGTATCGCTGCGCTGAAGCGCTGGTGGCCTAGCGGTAAGAGCGTGCGACTTGCAATCCGGAGGTCGCGGGTTCAAACCCCGGCTCGTACTAATGAGTTTTTCGGAACTTATGTACGAGTGACCAGTGTTGGCCGAAAGTTAATGCAAATTGAAAATGCTGGCCATTAACCATTATAAATTGAATCGTAAACTATAATCGTCCGATACGGTTTAAGGTTCAATTTATAATGGTTAATGGCCAACATTTTCAATTCGCATTAACTTTCGGCCAACACTGTGTACGACATATCATTTGATATTTACCAGTCGCTTTTCGGTGAAGGAAAACATCGTGAGGAAATCTAACTAATCCCAATAATGGCCTAGTTTACCCTCTGAGGGTTGGAAGGTCAGATGGCAGTCGCTTTCATAAAAACTAGTGCCCACGCCAATTTCTGGGATTAGTTGCTAAGCGGACCTCAGGCTCCCATAAGCCGTGGTAAAATGCCGGGACAACGCGAGGAAGATGATGATCTGTCGTATCGCATTGTCACGCTCTGTAATCCAAACACCATTCGTCAACCCTTTTGTACGGTCAAAAATTTTAATTTATGACCCATTTCGTACTTCGTCACAGTGCCGATCAATATGAAAGTCGCTAGAAACCTCAGACTATTGTCACTGTGACAAGGTACAAGATGGGTCCTAAATTAAAATCTTTGACTGTACCTAGGGGTCTAGTCAAGATGGCAATCGTTCATGGATAACGCCAATCGAAACTTAAATAATGTATGGAAATAGTCACATGACTCATGAGGAAATAGTCAACTATAATTTAAGTAAGAAATAACTTACTTTACGATGGTGGAGGGTAGAATAAGTTTTCTGCCAACAAACTGCTATGCAGTTTGGCAGATAAGTAACAATAATTATGTAACTTCCCCTTTTAATAATAAATAAATAAATAAAAAAAAAAACTTTTCGTAGCATCTGTCATCCCGGTCAATTTCTAGTAGTAGTAGTAGTAGTAAACTCTTTATTGTACAAAAAGACATTAAAAATAACATACAATTAGTAAGAAGTACAAAGGCGAACTTATCCCTTCGCCTTCGCGGTTCTTATTTATTCCCTTATCATTTTTCTTTTCGTTTGGCGTTTGTCGATTGTACGATTGTCATCTTGGCTTGGTCTCCAAAGCTGTAATTGGTGGCTCTGTGAGCTGTAAGGGGCCCCTAGATTACCAGTCCGCCGGACGATATCAGCCTGTCAGTTAAACGCAAAAGGTGACAGTTCCGAACAACTGACAGGCCGATATCGTACGGCGGACTGGTAATCAGTGGGCCCCTGTAGACCTTTCGAACCCCCATGGCTTTGACATAAAAAAACTGAATAATCATTTGACTTGACATGCGTCAAACTACTGATTATATGCCCAAAAATTTCATGTCTACAATCTGGCTTTTCCCAAGAGCTTGACCCATAACATAACACACTACCTAAGTATGTTACAGCTACAAAAAACATATTTGTCTTCCAATAATAATGAAAGAGATCATTCAACCTCCATACCACCCATTTTGTATGCTAACAATCTATTCGAATACCAAATATTTAATTGACTTCTGTCATAGATGATAGCGTGTACCGTGTACACTGTCAACTATCTATAGGTGATCCTTATTTCTTTTGCATAAGGTTCAGATATGATATGTTAAGTGTTGTGAGATGCCGTGTGAACGTCGGTCTCATAGTATGTCGAATGGGGGCACGTCAATTGTCAATCGGCTGCCGTTGGGATACTGGTGGAACGGAGTTCCCATCACAGACTTAAATATTAGACCTCGCACACACCTTGCGTCTTCAGATTATTGTCAGCCTATTGAAAATGCCTTCCACGCATAAAACACCGTGTAACATGGTCAGCATCTATAGGTAAAATTTGGTTACTTAAAAGCAAACATTTTTTAGTTCCAATGGTGATCAAATCGTATATTCCTTGCATTGACAAAAGAAGGGTTATTTCATACTCATAACATAACTTAATGTAAATATTTCTTTCTTTGTCTATTTTGTTCAATAAGATTAGAATTAAGTCCGAATAATTTTTCGATACATGCTAAAGTTTTTTAAAGTCAAATATGTGACTAAAGAATGAATAAGATTCGTGCTTATTAAAATAGTTGATGCAACATCTACTTATTAAATATGTCTGTGGTTCCCGTGGTAGCGCCGAAAGCATTTCGCGCGAGCACGATATGTAGCGTAGACTTACTAAAGGCCTAAACTAAATAATGAAAAAGCATTGTTGATTCTCATACTTAACGTGTATAAAGGCAGTATGAATAAAATGGGCAGGAAATATAAGATACAAATAAATTTTTAGTAAACATGATATTTTTAAGGGGCCCACTGATTAACAGTCCGCCGGACGATATCGGCCTGTCAGTTAGAACAAAAAGTTGACAGCTTCAAACAACTGACAGGCCGATATCGTCCGGCGGACTGGTCATCAGTGGGCCTCTAAAACTTCGGAATGGGAAAGGAAAGATAAAACTAATCTCTCGTTTATCCTTATTCTTTTGGCATTTGTGTTTGTTAGAGCGCTGCGAAAAAAAGCGCTGGTGGCCTAGCGGTAAGAGCGTGCGACTTGCAATCCGGAGGTCGCGGGTTCGAACCCCGGCTCGTACCAATGAGTTTTTCGGAACTTATGTACGAAATATCATTTGATATTTACCAGTCGCTTTTCGGTGAAGGAAAACATCGTGAGGAAACCGGACTAATCCCAATACGAGCCTAGTTTACCCTCTGGGTTGGAAGGTCAGATGGCAGTCGCTTTCGTAAAACTAGTGCCCACGCCAATTACTGGGATTAGTTGCCAAGCGGACCCCAGGCTCCCATGAGCCGTGGCAAAATGCCGGGACAACGCGAGGAAGATGATGATTTGTGTTTGTTAGAGACACATTTTACCCAATATTTGCCAAGTTTTATTAAAAATAATACTTGTTCTGTATTTTTACTAGCTTAACACCATGCATGCATGGAGTCGCCATCAGATATATCGGAGAGGCCAAGGTGTTGACAAAATGTGAACAAGCACTCTAAACGCCTTGATAATAGAGGCGTGCTTAAATATTTGTGAACACCTTGGCCGCTCCGATATATCTGATGGCGACTAAGTATACAAATTATGAATGTATGTAGGTAGGTTTATGATTATTGTCAGGCAAATTATATGGACTCCACTGCGATAGACTACCCCGCCCCGTACCTAATACACAAAAAATAAGCCTACAGGAGCAACCCAATCACAGAACGAATTGAATTCCTACACATTAATAAAATGTCGTCGTTTCAACTGATTATTCGTGAACCTTATTGCAAGGCGATAAGGTTTAATAAAGGTCAAGTGTATAAGTGTCACGTAAGAAATCTGCTTTTATGTCGTTCAGCTGTCGGCCACCGAGTCGTAAAAGGTAAACCGTTGCCGTTGACATTTTATTGTGGCGTATCGTTGACAATTTAATCTTGTTTAATTATTATTTCTTTAGAGATCCGCGAGCGTTTTCTGGGTAAGTACCCTTTAAGGGTTCCGTGCTCCGTAGTCAACTAGGATCCCTTAAAATTTTGACAAGTGTGTCGGTGCTTCGGTCTTTCCACGGTTTAGGGACTATTAAATTCTTATTATTCTTAATTTGATTGTAATTGAACCTGGTTCTTTATGTCGCTGGGCTCGCTTTTTCTTATACAAATGTTAAAATCTCATTTCGCAATAAAACGTTTGTGTTATACTTACCTCATCATCTTCCTCGCGTTGTCCCGGCATTTTGCCACGGCTCGTGGGAGCCTGGGGTCCGCTTGGCAACTAATCCCAGTAATTGGCGTGGGCACTAGTTTTTACGAAAGCGACTGCCATCTGACCTTTCAACCCAGAGGGTAAAACTAGGCCCGTATTGGGATTAGTCCGGTTTCCTCACGATGTTTTCCTTCACCGAAAAGCGACTGGTAAATATCAAATGATATTTCGTACATAAGTTCCGAAAAACTCATTGGTACGAGCCGGGGTTCGAACCCGCGACCTCCGGATTGCAAGTCGCACGCTCTTACCGCTAGGCCACCAGCGCTTGTGTTATACTTACCTATCACTTCCTAAGTATTAAGATAATACATTTTTTGAAGTGAAAACTGTGCACTTTTTGAGGTGGGGAAAAAGTGTTAAACTCGAGACAGCGTAAGACGATCACGTGACCGTAAGATGGTCACGTGACCGTAAGACGAACACGTGACCTGATCGAAAAACTGTTACATGTAATGTCATTGAGTTTTTCTTTATTGATTTAAATGCCATCTAGTGAGTTTCGCTCTAACTGGTATTAATATAACTAGATAAGATAAGATAAGATACATTTATTGATAAAATTGTACAAATTTTACACGTCAATTCAATGTGGATTCTCTTACCATCATAATATTTAGTATGCTATTTACAATGTCAACCATGTTATTATAAATAGATTTATATAACATTACAATGTTCGTCTGTTTAGTTCGTAGTTAGAGTACTAACAGTGATGTGCTTAGGGGTTTCAAGTAATTAACGCTAACGCTAGATGGCGTTAACCTCAATTATACATAGTGCATTTTGCAATTGTCATTGAGTTTTCACTTCTGCCGGCACTCTCTGAGTGCAACCCGTTGGGTTTTTTTGGGCACCACAGATCACCCGAGGCAGGGGCAGACCAAAAATGAGATGGCGAAACGACCTGGACTCGTTCTGTGGCGACTGGCGGGAACATGCACAAAGCCGTGACGAGTGGCGAAAGACAGGGGAGGCCTTTGCCCAGCAGTGGGACACAATATAGGCTATTAAATTTTTTTTTTTGGTATAAGTATAGTAAAATTACGAACTGACGAATAATTTTGTTTTGGTTTTAAATTCCGCTGTATTTGGTACATTTGTTATTATTGATAGGTAGGTACTGTGCGTTATTTATATTTCTCGTAACTTTTTAGGAAGATTACCGCTAATGATTGAGGAAAAGTAATGTAGGTGGCTAAAGTTATTTACGAGGCTCTGTTTTATTTCTTAATTTGTCCAGGTCTTTATCAGGTCGTCAAATGTTAAACCCAATAAATTAATGTGATATTGATTTTATGGATTGAACATAAAAGATAATTGAATAAAGATATAAAATACTTGTATTTTTATAGCGGTTTTGTATTCGCGATCGCAATATATTTTTTAAATTGCCGCGAGCACAAAAAAAAGAGGAAAATACTCTGTCGGTCCACTTTTCATTTTGGATTTACATAGGTACTTATTTGTAGCGTCTCTAAACATTACTTTCACTGTTTGATCATTGTGCATGACTACATTAGAACAAAAAATATAGAAATATTCATATTCAAAAATAGGTACTAAATTAAATGATTATAGTAGTCGACCACACAGCGCGAAGTCTGCTAACTGTACAATTTAAATTTTAAAATTATTGTGTGGTTTTAAGAATAAATTACTTTGCTTAAAAAAATTAAACCTATACCGTAACCCGTGTTGTATGGTTTATTTTAAGAAACGAAAACCATTAATCATCTAAATTGTATTTCAGAAAATCTTGCAAGTAGAAAGAGTACTAATAATTATAATTTGTATTATCACGCAGATTCTATAAATACATCACCTATGACCGTAATCATACAATCATACCAGCTTGTAAAGAAAAAAGGCAGTAGGCAGTAGCGACTCGTATAAAAAGTTTACATTGGTTAACTTGGATTTTATAAACGTAACTGTCATAATTTTACTTCCAAAGCTTCTTTCAATAGGCAATTTAGAAATAATCTTATTCATCATGGAACCTACACCAACATGCTCATTACGTTTTAATTCCATTGATTGGCAGCAGTCACAGAGCAGGTAGGTTTTTTTACTTTTACACAATTTTGTATATACCTATAACTAAACCATCATGAGGGCATTGGTTCTTCGAAGTACATTAAAAAAGATTGTGTATGTACTTAACTTATTTAATCTACAATTTATACATAGACTCAGTACCTACACTAGTTCATTGGTAGTCTATCTCGCGGGCGAGATACTGTCGCGCCAATCATGTGCTATCCCGGCTGTATTAACATAGGTATAGTAGATAGCAGTGACATATATCCATGGGTAAACCGTAGAAAATTTGACTTACACTTTCGTCGGCTGGGTGGGAATCGGGCTGTATGTTCACCTCACCGCATAAAACTAACTAGTTAGTGGTTGTAGTCAAATAAAGATTAGCGGTCATCAAATTAGACTAATTTTACGACAGTTCCGTCAGATTTACGATTAAAATGAAGAGAGATTGAATGATTTTCTTGAATGAAGAGAGATACAAGAAAAGATTATGGGACAAACATATTCAAACCGACATATACCTAAAAGCAGGTATAAAAACGAACTTTACACACTACTAGTACCAGAGTTTAATACAGTACGTAGCTTTCTACCCAGGAAGATATTTTTGTTTTATTGAAGGCAGTTCTAAACTAAAGCGGGAAACGCGACAGTGCGATGTCATTAAACTATGAGCTGTAATGACATTGACATGACAATAACATTGACTGTCACTCTCACAAAGCCTTCGTTCCTTGTGGTCAAGTATACAACCTGCTAATAGTAACACTGTTGAGTAACCTGATGGACCTTCTGTTTATGCAATAAGGTTCACGAAGTGTCAATGAGTTCATAAAGTGGATGATGGTTAAGTGTCTCATTGCGTCGCGTATTCGCGTTGTTCTCGATGCCCACCTAGGACAGCAGGTCAGGCTAGGCAGCGTACGACAGACGTTTATGAATTCTCAGTAAATTTAGAACGTTACATGTTTTTTGCCTGGACTAGCACGAGTTTTGTCAAATTGTTTTGGACAATGACCATCGTTAGCCGCCGCCATAACGGCCATGCCCCCCTGACCCAAAGTTTTATTTTTTGTTTATGTTAAGATCCGGGAACTGGAGAAACTAGCTTCGGTTTTTACGACATACTTTACATTTTTGCTCAAGTATTATGCATATGTAAATGCTATTATGATTTAAGGGCACATGCTCTAGGGGTCATGTTTCTTGGGAACGATAAAAGTTCCAAATTACTTTTCTATTTCGCACTTAATAGTGTTTTATGTTAACTGACAGTTGTTAAAGTTAAGAATTGTGTTACAAAAGTAAAAGTGTTTTGTATTTACCCTAACAGACGGACATTCCATTCGTACCAATCCATTACATGTCCAATTTTTTCACATAACTTTATCAGGTGTGGTAAATCTGATCATTAACATACTTATGTTCATTATTTATGGGTTTTCTTAAATCTTTAACTCATAAACTGTCTATTGGCCAGTACACTCTGCTACATAATATTTCTAAAAACGTCAATAAAATCCAAATAGAGCACCTAAACAATTTAGTAGCCGTCATATGACTTCTGGTCGTCAAACCA
Organism: Cydia amplana; assembly: GCF_948474715.1. Taxonomy (NCBI): domain Eukaryota; kingdom Metazoa; phylum Arthropoda; class Insecta; order Lepidoptera; family Tortricidae; genus Cydia; species Cydia amplana. The sequence goes on from NC_086084.1 coordinate 5,937,817, forward strand.
GTATGTGAAGCTTTAGATTTTTATCTGAAACAATAAAACTCCCAACGAAAGCCGGGTTTGTCGTATTTTATTTTGCTTTTGCAAACTGGCTTAGATATATCGAATTCAGTCTCATATGGAATTGAGATTGCCGTCTATTTAATACAATGCCCGGTGAATGCACTTAGGTATAAAAATTGATTTTTTTTAAAGATATTAATTATTCCTATTAAGCTCCTTTTTTATTTCGGCTATAGATTATTATTATTACTGGCCACGCCAATTACTCGGATTAGTTGCCAAGCGGACCCCAGGCTCCCATGAGCCGTGGCAAAATGCCGGGACAACGCGAGGAAGATGATAGATTATTCTCTTTATTTATTTTTGGTCTTAAGTTAGGTTATTTTATAATATGGATATAAAAATAAAATACAAAAACACTTACAAAAACAATACAAAATACTTATAAACATATTATAAAAAACCTAACCTAGGGTGCCGCCAGCAGCGGGGCAAGGCCCAAGCTGCCGGTGGTCAGGGCTGCAGAGAGAGGAACCGGCGGACTATCCGCGCCGTGTCCAAGATCACCGCCTTCTGCATCTGACCCTTGATCCAACCACCTAGCGAGAGTCTCTCAAGATGTTGGTCGAGACTCTTCGCTATTAGACCGTTCACTGAAACGACTATCGGGACAATGATCGTCGAATCAACATCCCACATGGCGGTTATCTCGTGAGCCAAGTCTAGGTACTTGCTGGACTTGTCCTTCTCGGCTCTCACGAGATTCTCATCATGGGGGATGGTGATGTCAACGAGCACGGCCCGGCGTTGCGATCGATCTATTATCACAATGTCAGGCTTATTGGCTACAATAGTCCTGTCAGTGATGACAGATCGATCCCAATAGAGCGTGGCACGACCATTCTCGAGAACTGGCGCAGGTGAATACTTGTAGTACGGTACTTCGCGGTTCACAAGGCCGTATAGAAGAGCAAGCTGCTGGTGTATAATCCTGGCTACGAGATTATGTCTGTGCAAGTACTCGCCGTTCGCAAGATGAGAACAACCGGAAATGATATGCCTGAGTGACTCTCCGGGACGACGGCATGCCCGACAAATGTCGACCGTACCGTCCTTCAGGATATATTTCCGATAGTTGTTCGTCATCATTACTTCGTCCGCAATTGCACAGGCAAAACCCTCGGTTTCTCCGAAGAGGTCCCCGAATCGTAACCAGTTCACCGACGCGAGCAGGTCCACATCGGGTCCCGTGAGGGCCTTGTAGAACCGCCCGTGTAGCACCTTACTCTCCCATGCCGCCTTGCGATCCGCAGTACTTAGTACCACAGGTTTGCGCCAGTTCTCGTTTGCCAAGGAGAGCGGCGTGAGGTTCCTGTCTACTGCCACCACATCACGATGCATCCCACAGTCGTTGTTAAGGAAATAATTCCTGAGATTGTACACCTCGCGGTTGTGGAGATCCTTGGCGTTTAGGAAGCCTCGGCCTCCACATTTCCGTGGGATGTACAATCTCATAACTAAGATTATTATTATTAGTATACATTGTATAGCAACTACACGGAATAAAAGGTCAAGCATACAAATCAGCCAGTACAACAATCAAAAACAATAATTTCGATATTTACAGTTATTTACATAATGTCGTTTACATAATTATTAGACCGCAATTTGAATTCTAATCCTTGTATGGGTGTCCCTAGGCTTCAAGAAACCCAATGTTGCCAGGCTGAAAAGTGGTGCCCTTGAAGTTCCCCCTTACAATTATCCTTACATTCGCCATGGATCTGTTCAACTTTGATATTATTATTAGGGTCAAGTTTTTACTCTCAGTAGTTTACTCTTAGTGAAAAGACCTAAAAGTAACAGGCTCCCCCAGCAGTGATCTTTAGTTTTTAACCATTGATTTGATGCTTCGACTTAAAACACTTCCAAATAACAGCATCTAAGGACCACAGGAAATCTTAACAATCCGCGTCCGTATGGACCAAATTGACATGATAAATTTTCTACGCATTTACGTATCGATATTAGCTGTGCAACGGTGATCCTGAATCGAACACCTATCTGGGATCTGGACAACCGACAATGTACCTTATTTCCAAGGGTTAAGGCTTAGGTCTTGTTTTGGTTGAGGTGTAATTTGGATTAGATTACACACGCACTGTGCCGACGTGACATTGCGCGGACGCTGGTGTCCGCTCCTGTGGATATTAGGTACCAAGTAAATAATAAAGACTTCTCTAAAGGCCCGTCCAATCTAACGAAAGTGGAACTGTATGTTTGCTGCACACTGTATGCAAGCCTTAGATGGGTGGCGCTATTAGGCGCAATCTAAACTAAAGCAATCATTTGTGCGAGTTTTGAATTTGCTAGATCTGGTTGCACCTTGAGACCTATTTCAGGAACAGTAGAAATCTTGCATTACAATTAAGTGTTTCATTGTCATTTAGATTCCAATCATCAACGTAGTAAGATGTAACTAGGAACTTAGTTCTGGATTCTATAAAGTGCTATTTTTTTTTAGGCCTTTATCTGATAGCTCACATGTATAAACATTGACAGTCTGTGTAATTTTCTGGTCTCTGATAATGCTTATTTTAATCATAATCACAGAACAGAGAATTGGCTCGGGAAATTAGATCCGGTGGCAGAGATAACTTGCTTTTCTAGACCTTTTCCCGGTCGCACTGTCGGCTGTAGAACTTGCAGCAGAAATGCTGACAAAAAACAACGATTTGAATAGAACCTTACTTAATTTTCTCAATGAAACCATTTTTATACGGAAAATAGATTAAAGGAAATATTCCATCATATGGCTGTTTCACCCCAATTTATTTGGTATACTTACATCATTCAATAGATGGACTTTAAAAGCCTAATTTTCTTCTTGGACCCATAAGTGGAACCCGCATGAAAAATCCTACACCTTGCTTTTAGAAAAGGTACAGAAAGCTTTTCTCCGCTTCTTGTATAAAAAAACTTACTGGTATTACCCCTTTTTATACCCAACCAAATTTTTACTGGGTATGCTACGCTTTAACTCCCTCGAGATAAGGCGTAATGTTAATCTAATGTCTGCTACATTTAAAATATTAAGGGGAGAGTCAGACTGCTTAGACTTGGTGGCGAAAACGACTACCTTGTTTGTTCCCGACAACTACCTACGTTGTCGTGGCCATCGCCTCCTAGATAATGGAACCTTTCACACGACTGCACACCAGTACTCTCCAATTGTCCGTTCCCGGACACTCCTTAATAATCTTTTATCTTTTGCACCTGACTGCGACTTGTTTGCCGACCAAAGTCGTAAACTTTTTAAAGACTTTTTACGTTTTTGCGAATCAAACATGCAAAGGTAGCTTATTAATCGCTTTATTATTACTTACTTAATTTTACAGTGCATTGGTGTTAGCTGTAATGCTGTAAAATTTGATTTCAATAAATATCAATATCAATAAGTATGGGTATGTTAAAAACATGTTAAAAACTAACTTCTTAAAGCTGTAGGTATGATGAATGCTATAGTGAAATGTACCCAAATATTATTTACCTACCAATATGGGTTGTCCAATATATGACTATCTATCATACAATATAAGAAATATATATTTGATGAACTTTACTCATTAAATCCCGTTAGATTGACATGACAACATCAACATTTCACTCATAATTAATAGTGACGTTAAGGTGCAACTCACCCATCGTCGGCACGCGTCTCACATTCCATTATCGATCTTGTAAATACTGAATGGCATAAAGCGCTCGCTACACTCACGCGGTATTTGTCCGTCAATAACTTTATGGCTCCTCTACACGATGGCCCAGCGCTGGGCCAGCGAGATGGCCATGCGATGGTTGGAACGCAACTACACGATTGGCGACATTCAGTTGTGATCTATCCGGTTTCCAAAATGGACGTGGAAGCATTAGCCGTTGTAGCAATTTATCTATACGCCACGTACCAATATGTTCTTCAAGTAATTAAAAAAAAATGGCGTAGAAGCTGCAGAAGATTTTTGATGATACATACTTCCCGAAAAAAAATGTTAGATTTTTTTAAAGAATTAAATTAATTAAATATCTTTTTAATTTCATGTTACCATACAATTTGCTTAAATTATTTTAGATCATATTATAATTTTGTTACTAACTTACCAACATAGCTGTGCAAATTGTGCAGTGTAGGTACTTACTATGTATAGTTAGATATGTATCTAATATTCATTTATTTAGCTATTAGTATGTATTGTTTAGCTATTAAATGTACTGTCTGCGTAAATTTCCTATTCCTTCATTACTTCCATAATGAGGCCACGTACTCATCATTTTTAATAAAAAAAAAACGTAAATTGATACTGAGCGCAAACGTCCACACTGAACACTCGACCGCGTTCGAGCGCGTACTGTGGATTGGGCCACGTGTAGATGCGTACTGCGTACCGCCATCGCTGGCCCACTACCTTTGATGTGTGCCGAAAAACCGACACCGCGGCCATTCTATCGCCATTCGCCGCGCCATAAGCCAACCGACACCACTACCCTCTCTACACTTTGGCCCACCATATTGGACCACTAGATTGGGCCAACCTGTAGAGGAACCATTGGGGCCACAAAAATTGTTTCGAGCGAATTCGCTTAACAGTGTCGCTCGCCTTTACCCCGACAAATCACTTTTTTCTTCACAAACGAAAGCGTCGCAACGCAGTAATATATGTAGCAAAGACGGCTTTTATTTATTTATTTAAACTTTATTGCACAAATTTACACAAAAACAGTACAAATGGCGGCCCTTGACGCCTTGAGGCATTTTCAGGCAACCATTGGGCTAAATAGAGACAGTTTGTTTGGTGCAGGATTGTAAATAGTGAATATGAAAATAGACACAAGTCGAGACTACCATAATACTTTTATCAAGCGGGGTCGGTACTGCAAGCTGCTGCAATAACTAAATTGCATACAAACGAACCATGATGATGATACGAGTAGATATCGAAGAAAAACACGTAAAGAAAAGCATCTATATGGTGACAATCTGACAATTGACTTTGCCATATTTACGTCAAGTGCAATCTCTCGTATGTTTCGACTTCAACCTTTAGATAGGAATATATCGGCAATTCATGTTGTGGTTTGGGTAAGGTACACGTACCTCTAGGGTTACTAGTGTTAATAGAGAGTAATTTACTACAGTTAGCGTTACTTTCGCTTTACGTATACTACGCGTGGCACATGGCGTACGATGGCCAGGTGAAAAACAATAATATGTATTCAGAAATAAAGTGTAGTAAAAACCACCATTAGGGCTTATTAGGACGGCGCGCGAACTCGTATACGATTTAAGTTACATTGCGGACCATTGAGGTTACATCAATTCAGCCAACCGATCAAACGACGCAATGTAATCAAACTTGCATACGAGTTCTCGCCTTGTCTAAATGAGCCCTTAAAGTGATCGCTCAAGCAAATAAGATACGCTAGTGTAGTGGGCACATTTAATCGCCGATCATTAAATAAGGCGAGTTCTACAGCTGTCGTTAATCATCGAAACTAGCATTAAGTGATGTTTGTATCAAATCATGCCTCGTAATGACTTCTAAAAACTGCCTACTCGGATTAGGAATGATTTTTGTATGTAATTCGGTAGTAATTTCGTGACCCTGTAATTACTGTCACACAATCCTGTCGAGGTATTCGTATTTGATAAACAAATATCGATAAAAAGCGGTCCAAGTGCGAGTCGATTTCGAACAATGTGGTTATTTTTTTTTAATAAGTTTTCACCACATCAGCTCGTAAAGGCCCTATATATAATAGGTATATAAGTAATCTGATGAAGCTACCTATCTATTGCCTTATTATACCCCAAATTCAGATTATGTTAGTAAACGATATATGTAAAAGACATCAACGCGAACGTTTTATGATCTGCGTATCGTAACAGTAATTTCAGATTTTGTAATATCACGGACTTGTATAATTATAATTTAAAAGTGGTCGTGCTCTTTCTTTAAATTATCTTCATCATCATCATATTTTAGCCTTATCCCGATCCTGGGCTAGTCTCATCCAACATCCAAAAGCGACCCACGATTTTTCGAACGTCATCCACCCAACGAGCCAACGTGCAACGGACGCCAGACGCTTCTTTCATCCGAAAGCGGCCACCAATCCGTCAATATTTTGGTCCACCTGCCATCACTCTGCCTGGCAACATGTCCCGCCCAACTCCATTTAAGCTTGGTAATGGTTTGGCTTTTTTTAAATATTATATTTAAACTAACTAGCCTGCCACTGGATTGGAAATGAACACAGCAACAGATTTCCTTTCCCAAGGCAAGGCTTTTCGCATTGGCGTGATAGAACACATTGTCACCTCCTTGCTCAGTATTCTGCAACCAAAACATCAATTGAATTGTGTCCACAAATTGGGCCTACTTTCAACTCCTGCCGACAACCTTTAACGCCTTACTTGCTCACAAAGGGCCGGCTATGCAAACAAACCCAGGCGTATTCCCAACACTCGCTGGCTGAAACAACCACCGAATCAACGAAACCAGAATACAGGGCCTTTAAAAGGTCTAATAAAATGTATACGGCTGCCAACAAAATTTCCTGTCAAAGTGAACTAGCTAATAGTTGCCAAACGTGTAGACTCTGTAGACAGACGGTAGTTTCTTATTCTTGGCTAGGCCTTGGGTATGCATTACCTCAGATAAAGCAGATTGTTTGCACCAGAATTAAGTCTATAATCCAGTACAGTTTGTGTTGTGAATAGCTAGGTTAAAGTAAACGAGGTGTTATTCCAACGTACGCCGCATGTTCACATCTTAATTGGCAAGACGTCCTCTGAATCTGAATAAGGCCTATAAGTTACGGTTGTGAGTTTTACTGAACATGAAGAATAATAACTCGCACAAAGTCTAAGGCTAACGCTCATTTCAATTTTATTTTCTCATATGTATAAGCATACACAAAATAGAAATTATTATAGAAATAAAACAAATTCAGAACTAAAACTATTGAAATATAAGAGAGACAGAAGAGAGAAATATATCTCATGAACTGTGGTAGGATTACTAATAGTATAAGAGGGGTTGAATTGGTTGGGACCATTAAAATGTTTGACTGGGATGATGTAAATAGCTAATTGGTAGTAAAGATCCATTAATTAGCTAAGATCTTATCTTAGATAGCGTGGTATTAAGAGATTTACACTAGTTTTACCTCTTAATTGCAAATCACTTCCCTATACAATGTAATAGGTTCGATTAATAGCTATTAGATACGTATTAAAAATAAACTATATTACAAGCTTTAAAACAAGAAAAGCCGTCTTTAGAAAGGATAAACAAAATACCAAGTATATGTTTGAAGTCGGTGCCAAGCCGAACCGTGAATAACCTTTGGGTAGCTGATCGACTTATGTCAATAATTATCTGAATAGGTACTTAAAAACTCCAGGCGTCAATAATCTAGTCAGTGTCATAACTTAATCGTAACTCTAATTTAAACAACATTTTATCAATGATCCGGTTTTTCTGCATCAGAAACCTATTCAAGTAATTGCTATTTTGCAGTTCATTTTTGACTTATTATATACTTTAATAATAAGGAAGCGCAGATACTTCTTTTAAATGTCATGTCAGTTATTTCGATAATCCTTTAATTAGTTTAGATTAAAAAATGTATAATAACATCATTATGAAAATGATGACCAGACATTAGCAAACAAATGACCATGCATCACAGGTAATAAAACCCGTTATGAATAAAAATAAAATCCATTAGCTTTTTATTGTATATTAAATCCATCTAATTACAGTAATTACATAGATGAAACATAGATTATTAAGAGTTACTTACTCCCAAACTCACTCGGATGTGAAGCTTTTTATGTATAAAAAACACGACGTATGAAAGAAAATTTGACAAATAAAATCTTTAAAAAAAGTTTCCTCAATGCTGAGGATGGTACCTTCTGTTGAACACCAGGTTCCTCCATATAATAGTGTTTTGTTCCTAGCCAAGCCCATGGCTTGCGCAGTTTTAATTACATATGTGCAGTAATTTGAGAATCATACATTTTTTTATTTTATTTTTTATTGTCAAATTTTCATTAAATTTTTAACCTTTTGGACGCCAATGACCGATATATCCGCATCGTAGGTTCAACGCCAAAGACCGATTAATCGGTCACATATCACAGAGCAACATAGACCTACGTGCATATGCATAAAGTTCAATTTCAGTTTTGACATTTCGGTGACGTGGCGTCAGCGTGACAGCTTTTGTGTTTGACACGGCGTCGAAAAGGTTAAGCGAGTTTTCCTTGAATTTATGCTCTCTTTGTTTCTTCGTTTTATGATAGAAAATTACGTTTGTTTGTTGCACTTTTTTGTAAATTCTCAGTTCGTGCCAACTACTAGTAATATTTGTATTAAGTGTTCGCGTAAACTTTGTTAAACCGAGTGCGTTTACAACGGTACTGTTGCGGGTTAATGTGTAGTATTGAACACACAATAGTGCATTCATTATCAGCGCATTTGCTCACGCGTTTTTTGCCTCCAGCAAAAACTTTATTCAATAGAACCACGATAAGAGGGACTTCATTGAATAAATCTCGTTTACACAAAATAAAATTACATTTCGTTATTTTACAACCCGAAAACTTTGCTAAAAATATGGAAGAATCTTAATTGATTCAATGTCAATATTCTCCTTAACTTGAAGTCTTTATATTTGACCATCATATATTCATGTGAATATCTAAGACAAAATAAGCTCTGTAAATCATGACTGCATATTTTTGCACTTATATCTTCTGTAGATATTAAAATGTATTTTAATTATATTTATATCGTTTGAAGCATTAAGGCCGCGGACTGGACGCGTGCAAATCAAAGCATACATAGCACTCCCCCAAATGTACGAACGGGCTTGATTTGCCGATGCTGCTCGCCATGCCGCGCGCCGCTTGCGTCTAGTCCGCGGCCTAAGTCCAACTCTTATAAGCGCCGTTTTAAACGCTTTCCGCAAGATTCCTTTTACCGAAGCTCTACTGTGTAGTTTGCCTGTACAACCGCCGCCGCCGGCGTCTGAGTCGGCAACAATTTCGATGTCAACTTTTTCACATGAGACCCTGCAATCTACAACAAGCTTCTCAGTTTTTACGCACGGAAAGACACTTTGAAGCACAAAATAGAGCACCCGTAGCTTTGTACATGTAAATAGGTTTTTGTTATACCTGATAATGACTAGGAATTTAGAGTTCTTTAGAATATAAAAGGTAAATTGGCTAACGTTAACGCTACTTAAAGAGACAATAAGTGCTGCTAGGTATTCACGCGTTGGTTGCTTCTTTTAGGACCTTTTTTTATCACTACATAGTATAAAACATCCCGCTGTCTGTCTGTCTGTCTGTATGCTTAGATCTCTAAAACTACGCAACGGATTTTGATGCGTTTTTTTTTTATAGATAGAGTGATTCAAGAGGAAGGTTTATGTATAATTTGTTAACCCGTGCGAAGCCGGGGCGGGTCGCTAGTAAAATATATATTAAGTATACTTAGTTAAAAACCTTAATAAATAGAACAGAGTTTTCAGTAAAAAATAGTCCTCACTGAACACTGAAAATAAAATGTTTGAGTAAGAAAATATGTAATAAGATGAAATCAACGGAAGGTAGCATGTATTGTATAGGTACATTCTCATTTAATTAAGACTCAATCATCTTAAATTAAGAAATTAAAAGATTAATTCACATAGGTAGTTGTTTCATAGGAATACCAAACGAGATGTAAAAACATATCTATCACACGTATTGGTGCTAATTATTCCTTGAGAGCAAATCAAGCGTATATCGAGATCGAGTCGCGCGAATCAGTGTGTGATGTCCGTTCACGCATACATACTTAGTTGATAAAGTTGTCTAGGTCACACCAGTAGTATACGTCCTACCAGTATTTTGGTTAGCTAATAGTTCAGTGGATTGGCAACAAGTTTCTACTCACCAGTGGTCAATATTATTTATTGTATAAAGGTTTTTAAGAACTTTAAACACATAGGTACCTAATCCTTATTAATTTTCAATTAATAAAAGCGTTAATCGCACTCGACGTGTTCGTCGATTTGTTGATCGCTTGCGCTCAGTAGTTAAGCAAATGGTAATGGGCGTTTTTTTTTTGTTTTCCTTTACACTTTTTTTTCAAATTTGGGATTTTTTATGTTATTTCTACTCAGAATCACGAGCTCTTTCTATCCTAATAGGAGAAAAAAAGTGTCCCAAAATTTCCATACATTTTTCGATCTTTCCATTCCGCGACCGCCATACAAAGTCTATGAAAAATGGTAACGTAATGGAAATAAAAACCTTAGGACACTTTTTTTCTCGCCCATGAAGGGTTCCGTATTTAGGCGATTTATGACGTATTAAAAAAAAACTACTTGCTAGATCTCGTTCAAACCAATTTTCGGTGGAAGTTTACATGGTAATGTACATCATATATTTTTTTTAGTTTTATCATTCTCTTATTTTAGAAGTTAGGGGGGGGGGGGGACACACATTTTACCACTTTGGAAGTGTCTCTCGCGCAAACTATTCAGTTTAGAAAAAAATGATATTAGAAACCTCAATATCATTTTTGAAGACCTATCCATAGATACCCCACACGTATGGGTTTGATGAAAAAAAAATTTTTGAGTTTCAGTTCGAAGTATGGGGAACCCCAAAAATTTATTGTTTTTTTTCTATTTTTGTGTGAAAATCTTAATGCGGTTCACAGAATACATCTACTTACCAAGTTTCAACAGTATAGTTCTTATAGTTTCGGAGAAAAGTGGCTGTGACATACGGACGGACAGACAGACGGACAGACAGACGGACAGACAGACAGACATGACGAATCTATAAGGGTTCCGTTTTTTGCCATTTAGCTACGGAACCCTAAAAACACCCTAATACACCAGCCCTGCTTGTAATAAAAACTTATCTTGTTGATTTACTTTCTTTCACGTCCTTTACTTGCCTTTATTAGTAACATCCAGTTTCCAGACAAACCCCGATATGGAAACGAGTGTGCTCTATTGAAAGCTGTCTTGAGTAATATTCATTTAAAGCAGCGTTCCTGCCCTTAACTGGCTTTATTGACGTTCAAGCCAAATACTTGACACGCTGGACAAGTCACATGGAAAGTAATCCCGACGGATTTGAAAAATACTGTATTGCTGTTGCACCCATAATTTACACAACGCATTATAACCTGTGGTACACCTTAAACGGATCATATACACGGTGGCTAAAAAATTACTGCATTCCCGATGCCAGGGAGGTTTTGGGGTTATGGGAAAAAAAAAATATTACCCTCCCGTAGAAAATGGACCAGCCAAAATATATGAAACAGCCAAATTTCGGGATCGGTCCCATAGTAAAATAGTAAAAGTTGCTCAGTTTAATCCCGAAACCTCCCTGGTAACGGGAATGCAGTTATTTTTTAGCCACACTGTATACAGAAAAGAACAAAGTTGTTTTGCTTCCTAATAGTTCGTTTGGAGAAAGACCGTGAAGACTCCCTTTTGCTTATTAGGTATATCCACAGTATCTACAAAAACACCTTTTAAGTCTGTCTGCTGTGACGACCGGGCAACTAGTACGGAACCCTAAACTGAGCATGATCCGACATACTCGTGGCCACTTACCTATTTACCGAAAAGAAAGTAACTAACTAAATTTTATTGTAAAAGTGACATGTCACTCAATAAGCACCGTGACATTACAGTCTTTTCTTTAGGTATCACATGATGACGATACTGATAATTATCATTAGAATCATTAGTCACGGATTAGCTTGAGTCTTGTGTCTTCGTATTGCCTGTCAGTCAGACAGACAAACATTGGGTAGACAATAAAAGTTTCAAAAGCCAATGGAGTTTAAAAGAAATCTCAACTTTATTGGAACTCTCATAAAAATAGTTTTGCAGCGACCCCAACAGTTGAAGATTAAATCTTTCTTAACAATAACAAGATAATCCTCAATAAAAATATCAACGTATGCACATAACGAGACAAGCATTATATTCAGGAGACATCATTGTTTAATTTGTTTCCTAATACAATAGTCAATTAGTCATTTACATTCAACACAAATACCTAAGTTTTTCTCTTCAGGTCAAGCCTAGCATGAAACGATTGCTATTATGATTGTCGTCTATGAATTACAAATGACCCAAAAAACGAAATATTTTGATCATGGTACTAACAGAAAATGTTGATAAGATCAGTCACTTTTGTATACCTAACTCTACGATCGCTATTATGATTGTTGCCTATGAATGACCCAAAAAACGAAATATTTTGATCTAGGTCAAACAGAAAATTTTGATAAGATCAGTCACTTTTGTATACCTAACTCTACGGTTTAGTACTTAATTATACTCTGAATATAGGTGACATAGCTTGATTAAAATAATAAATATTCCACAGTCGTGATAAAATATGTATACCTAACAAATCTAACAATTAACAATAGCCGCGCCGCGTACTTCATAAACGGTTAACTAATAAAAAATGTAGAACAACACCACTTAGGTCTTTAGAAACGCTACGGATATCTATTTAATTAGAATTTTTACAATTTGACACAATGCAATATTTTATTTTGGCACGGCTATTTCTGAAATTCGAGCCGGACCATAATTTTTGACCCCTGAGAAAATACTTGTTTAAATTTAGTTGCGAAATCACGCACGACGAGATTTTTAAGAGAAAGCAGTGCGACAATTTTATACTATTGCCACAATCACAGTAATGTCGCCGACATGTGGCGTTCATGTGCGCAGACAGCGGTTTTAGACGCAATTTGCTGCAATTCCGTATCTGTCACATGACGACGCGGTGCAGCCGTAATTGAGGCTTTAGACGATCCACGGGCTATATATAAGTGTTTATATAATGCCACAGGCTCCGTAATCACATCACGCCAATACCCTCTGATGCTTGAACGACAATTTGTAGAAAGACTTTTAAATTGGGCCTTTCTTAGAGTCGAATCACGCTAAGTTTCCATGCCGTGTTATATGTACGCCAAGTATGGAGCTTATAGGGATATGTATGCATTTTTACTGCCAAGTCTATGCAAAGTTAGTATGGTCAGAGTCTAGACACTTTTTCACACTAAATATTTAGGCACACGAGCGTCTTTCAAGTGTACAATCCGTACCGCTAAACGTACCTCTGATGTTAAATTGCCAGTTTGTAGACATATTATTCTATTTTTCTGAAACATGTTTTTCTGTTAGCACACACACGGGCGTCGCTAATTTCCGCGATATTCCGACGGCAACTATTTAGATGCTTTATCAAAAGGACTACTTACCAAATCATGCATAAATCGCGACAAGGTCACAGGGATCATCATATCAAGGCTGTGAATAATTTGATGCGTTTCATATACTGATTAACTGATTAAATTAACATAAAATTAGACAGACATTAATATGACATGTCTCTCAAAAGTCATTACTCATTAAAAATTAAAAAAATGCGACTATTTAATTTAATACCTCCTTCATCTTTGTCGGTAGATATTTAAACAAAAGTAAGAGCATAAACAATTACCTACATCAAATGAATATTCAATCAAAGGCAGAACAAAAAAGATAGATGGCAAAATAATAGCTAACAAGTTGTGCATTCAAGTAGATGAGTAAAACTTTGATTTATCACACTTGTTAATCAAATATCTATTTGTGGGTTGTAATATATTGCTGTGCCTTATGAAAAGAGTTGCCTTCACCTATCTTTTGTCTAGTGACTTATATTCGTACATGATGGCAATAGACTAATTAAGGTTATCTACTGAAAGTCGACGCGGCGCCTTTAATGCTAAGATGCACATATCATTAGTTCTTTCTTCTCTTAATCTGACTTTAAGCTAAATTTTGATACTTAAGCTGTTTTAAAATCGTGATTAGGGATGTATAAAAAATCAATCTCAATTTAGATTGGTAATTTGACGTACGTTTTCAAACACATAAAGCCATAATAGAGCTTAAGATACCACCTGTGTGTTCTTATTAGAATAACGAAAATAAATTACAAAAAGAAGACCAGGTACTCATAAATAGATTGAGCACGGAACAAACTTATCTTCCGATCTAAATCGGAGTGAATCACGTAACCTATAGGCCGTATTCAGTTACGTTAATCTAATACCAATTTAAAATTGATATTTGTGAACCTATCGTCGTCATCTTCTACTTAAGGTATCCCGGTACTAGCCAGTATTTGGTTTTGTACTTACTTCTACACTCTTTACACGATCATGAGAGTCCTCTTTCATTAGCCTTTTTTTGGTACGTCCAGACATCGCTTCTCACGGCGCGATTCGGGAAATGATTTAGAGATTCACTAGATATGAAATAGTAACGATATGTGACGTTTCACGGCAAAAGGTACCATTGCCCCGGCTGAATATTGGAGCGGCGTTAATAATAGCGTAAGCGCCAGCTGCCATAAGGTACCTTTTGCCGTGGAACGTCACATATATTTACTATTTCATATCTAGTGATTCTCAAATTCATTTCCCGAATCGTGCCGTCAGTTTCTTACACAAAAAATATACTATCGATGACATTTGTTTACGCCAAACCTACATACCATAATAAAACCTCCAGAATGCGGACATGCGAAGCTGCCTTTAGTCATTTCCTCGCAGAAATATGACAGGGCTTCTGGTCAATCAGATGTGATGTAAAAAACCGCATGCCTTGCGCACACGCGCGACGACATAGATCGCGTGCTCGGAATCATGCGCAACTAATGGTCCACATTTGTGGTTGGACACACTGCCAGGGATATTACGGTTGAACGTTCAGGCTGACGATAAAAACTGCGCTCTCTGATTTCATTTAGTTGTTACGTATCTTAAAGTCCGATTTACACTGGTTTAACTGGTTGGCAAAGGGAATGCAATGCCGGCATTATCTCGGTAACGTAATGGATCGTGCGGTAATGCATGTGGCGAAAAAATGCGATTGGTGATGCTCCATATGTGCGAGACCGATGATTGTAATGGCTTTGTTGAACGAGCCGGCTTGTGGACGGGGCGGGTGTTTAAGTATATGTAGTTGTATTATTGTTTCACAGGGAAGCTTATTATCTATTTACTGTTAGGACGGCCAAAGACAAAAATAATTAGGTTTCTAAATGACACCTATGGCACCACCCCGGTCTATTCTGATTTGTTCTAAAAACGTTAAGATTTCAAAATGTCTAATTTGAGTTGAATCTGAATATCGTATTTTCCGTTTCAGTTATCCGGATTCAATTCGATTCCCAGACGTCTTTTAACCATACGGTTTCTAAACGCAAATACAAATCAAATATATTATGACATCAAGCGATCGAGTGGAGATATCAAGTGGTAGAGCCAATATTGACACGGGTTTTCCGAAAACCGTAATTATCCACGTAATTGTTTAGAATGAAATTCAATCAAGCTTCTGAATAAATTAAGAGGTGGTAAATTATATTTGATTAGTAAGTACCAAGATAACTACTAAAAGTAAGTACATAACAGGTAACTACTAAAAGTATTTTTACGGGCAAGTTCGACGGCGCTTATGTTGATCCAAGCGACCCAGATATATCAGCTCAGTCAGCTCTTTGTAGTTGGGTGTATCTAGATTGTAATATTCAACGTCTAGGTAAAACTGCATCAATATCATAAAACAATTCAAACGTACAACGTAAAGATACCAAAAAAAATACGAGATCAATATATTTTCCGTGGTAATAAAGTTAGTTTTAAACGTCATAAAAAAGTCTAGTCATAATTAAATCATAATCATAACCATATAAAATACGAGACTATTAGCTGTTTTAAATGAATTATTATTTATGATTTTAAAGTAATTATTATCTTCTCGAAAACTGGTACTGTTTTTGCCATACAAGTATGTGTGGAGATATAATTTATTTTATAGATATTGACACCATTTAATTTTTTACACGTATGATTTTGATTTAATCCAGCACCTAACGGATGTTTATTTTTGAATCAGCGGTTCTATATTTTGAGCCTTATTGATTTTATGCAAGGCTTTTTGTAACACTTGATCGGTCAATCGTTTGCATGAGTTACTGAAGAACATTCAGAAAAAAATTAATATGGTACTTAGTAGGTAGGTATAAAATTTTACTTCAAAAATCGACATTAAGGTAATAAGGTTAATATTATAGAATTTTTGCCGCGACGCCTTATTGTTATACTCGTACACCACCCCCTCGTCTTTTTCAGTATTTAATTTGCCGTTCAAGGCTTTAGTCTACCATTTTCAGGGTAAAAAATAAAACCATGTGACATAATAATCAAATGTCACCATTGTAACGCTCGGATTCAGTCACTTGCCCAGGAAGTCACTTGCCCTAACTGGTTTGTCCTAATGGGCACATGCCCTAACGATCAATTGTCATAACGATTATTTTCCATAATGTAAGGTTCTGAAAAATGATTAGGTTTTAGAACTTGCTGCCACAAAAGTGGGTTAGGTTAGGGTTAGAACTGCGACCCTCGCAAAAAAGAAAACATGCTTAATAACATTAGGATAAGTAATCAATAATTAGGGAAACCAGCATTAGTGTTTTTAGTGTTAGGACAACTGATCATTATGACAAACAATATTAGGGAATGCAAAGATAGGAGAAAATACTTTAGGGATTCAGATATAGATCCGGGCTAAGATGGCCGGCTCTTTATCATTTTTCACCATGGCTGTCACGTTCTAACAAATATGTGCGAAAGTGACGCATGGCATGACAGGTGATAAAAATGCGACCATGATAGCTGGTCTGGAGTAATTATGTAGCCAGTTAGTACTAGGTGTGTACCATGCATGTCACACAGATCACCTCCATAAGATATGCGATCAGTGACTTGTCATTATACCATGATCCAGCTATTTATCACTCCCCTGAAACCGCTGAATCATCAAACCGATTCACAACGATTAACCACATCACACATAAAGCCACTCTTAGTTAGACCTTCAATCACGCATACTTATAACTAAGATAGAGGTTGAGTTATAATGGTACACGCATCGTGATCTCGCCCTGATAACGGGCATGTCACACTGACTTTGATAGTTACTATTTACTGGCCATATGGTCAGCAAAAGCTGTAAAAGTAAGCACCTACGTCAGTCACCGTTAGATATGCCTGGTTTTGATACTGATCTCTGGTACGTTAGATTACACAGTTCTCGTATGTGTAAAATGAGAATGGTAAATTTGGTTTAAAAAAATATAACTTTATTATTCCGGTGACTGCTACCGGTGCTAACTATAGTAACTTTGGTAAGTTAATTTTATTTCTGTTTAAACACTCGTATCCCACTTCACAACTCGTACTACAGATAAAGACCTCAACGTAGCATTACGAGAAACGGTAGGCTTCAATTAAATGTATCTACGAACAACCAGCGCATTCCTAACACTTGACGAGCGTTGGCGAGTCAAAAGCTGCGGAAAACCGATATTTTGCAATATGAAAAGTGGAAAAATGGGAAATTCCATATGTCAAAAATCAAAAAATGTCACCTATTAAAAACTAATAATGTCTTCTATAACCACTAGTACGAAGTGCGTGGTGGGGGGAACTAAAAGCAACGGTAATGGGGTGAAAAAATGGTCCAAAGTTTTGGCCAATTGACAGATTTTTAACTGTCAAATAACTACTCACAACTATCTCCACCTCTTTCACTCTAATAATGCTAGAGCGATAGAGACATATTGAAGATGCACGACCAGTTGCCAGTGATTTTGAGTCGCGTGCGCTCTCGCGAGGGCCGCAATACACAGCCAAGCAGGATCAGACCCGACGCTTATAATCAGATCCTCGGGCAGTGTTACAATTGCTTTCAATACACAGTAAGCTGCGCGCGCGCGCTAAGCTGAATTAATAAAGGGATAAATACATAGCTGACCGTATCAATTACATGGCCCATCGTCGCCACGGGCGCTATTTTTTATGGTTGCGTTCGAATAGTATTTTATACAATCGTGATAGAGCTTTTCAGTCGAGTACCGTGTTTAGGCAACGAAGCTTGCTGAGTTGCCTAAGTAAAGGTACGAGATTGAAAAGCTTGATTATATCATTATTGTATACAATACTTTTTCTACGAGTCAACAAAAAAAAACTTAAAACTCGTAGAAGAATCATATATGTAAGTAGGTAAAAAACCAAAAGTATACAACAGCAGCCGCGATACCTTCATACTCGTACGCGACCCGGCCGGCGACTAAACTGTATCGAAATGAATATTATAGTTGAGTTGGGGTCCCATAGTGAAAAAAGTATGCGATTTCACTTTGGTATACGAAGTCTTAATTCAAGCATTGCAGTCGACAAGTAGAAAAATGTATTTTACGCTCTATTACAATTGAATAAAGTGCATCGGTGTTGTTGACGTTGACGATTTGATGTTGAGGATTGATCAGATTATCCATCCGTATCGATATACCATCATCAAATTTATTTTACTGTGATCATCTTCCTCGCGTTGTCCCGGCATTTTGCCACGGCTTATGGGAGCCTTGGGTCCGCTTGGCAACTAATCCCAGTAATTGGCGTGGGCACTAGTTTTTACGAAAGCGACTGCCATCTGACCTTCTAACCCAGAGACGGTAAACTAGGCCCGTATTGGGATTAGTCCGGTTTGGTATTTTACTGTATTCAACAATATTATATAATTGATTACCTACTAATCGTAATTATAAGTACAAGTAAATATATGGGGATTATGGGGTTATACAAAATACCGCTATGCAAACATGCAGATACAAAAAATTAACCATTTTTTGCATTTGCTTTGTTGTTTAATTAAAAACCGAGACCATTTAACTTTAAACCTTTAATTAAATGAGAATCCAAGATTTTCGTTTTAACAAGAATGGTATGCGAGTATTGTGTAAATAAGTACCAGCGTTTGAAGACAATCATTTATAATGAACATAAGACTAGTTATAATTTGATTGGTTCAGCTCCTTGGTTTATAACTACTTAGCTGCATTACATATAGTATTTTATACAATCGTGATATTAATGGAGAGCTTTTCAGTCGAGTACCGTGTTTAGGCAACGAAGCTTGCTGAGTTGCCTAAGTAAGGTACGAGATTGAAAAGTTTGATTATATCACTATTGTATACAATACTTTTCTACGAGTCAACAAAAAAAATACTTAAAACTAGTAGAAGAATCATAAATGCAGGTAAAAAAACCAAAAGTATACAGCTAAGATGCGCGAGCAGCCGCGATACCTTCATACTCGTACGCGACCCAGCCTCCGCGCCCCGCGCCCCCGGCCGGTTGGTCAACGACACCTGGCCCTGGTACTTGCTCCGCGCTTTCGATTGGTCAATTTCATTATAGTTGACTAAACTGTATCGAAATGAATATTATAGTTGAGTTGGGGTCCTATAGTAGGAAAAGTATGCGATTTCACTTTGGTATACGAAGTCTTAATTCAAGCATTGTTGACTAAACTGTATCGAAATGAATATTATAGTTGAGTTGGGGTCCCATAGTAGGAAAAGTATGCGATTTCACTTTGGTATACGAAGTCTTAATTCAAGCATTGCAGTCGACGAGTAGAAAAAAATAATTTCAATATCGAATACAAATTGTTGTTGGAGTAGGTACTTACAGATATATATATGAATACTACCAGTAGCTTGTTATAAAGAGCCACATTTTAGACACTTGACACCTTCTATTGTGCATATGTGCGAGACCGATTCGTTATTTTTTGTCCATACAATAATATTTTTATTATCTAGTATAACTGTATACAGTGTGCTTACACATATGAATAAGTGGATCTTACCTTAATACTTTCTTGTAGTTGTCATGGTCGCTGCGATCTGTAAAAGAAATGAATATGTAATTAATATAGGTACATAAATTGTCATTCTATGGAACTTGCTAACTATGTATACAAAAGTCACTAGTAAATTGACATTCGGAGACATTTTTAATATGGCGATTTGTTTACATAGTTAGCAAGTTCCATATAATGACACTTTACGTATTTAAGTAAATATGTAAATTTAAGAGTATTCTGTAGCTTGTGCCTGAACTCAGCAAGACCAATACTAAGACTAAATCTTTCTTAAATGCACTAATCCTTCTCATTATGGGATTCCGATTTCCACATTTAGTTCTATTGTTTAATTTCCATCCCGTTCAAACCAATAGAATCAAATTTCATTAATATTTATATAACCAGTAAACACTTCAGTAAACAGTAGGTAAACACTTTAGTGCCTTTTCATTAATATTCAAGTAAACAGTTTAGTGCTTTTAGCATGACATGTGTGTTCCATCTATTGTAATAAAACTTATCCATGCTTAATTGAAATCCAATGGCAGTTGGACCCACAAGCCATTCATGGTACTTTACTAACAACAAACATCTCTGTTGACTCGTCGGCCGGGTGGTCATTATCTATTTGAACAAAAAAGTCATATTCGTCGTCTGGAAATAGTAAAAATGTCTTTTTTTGAATATAATACCTGTGCCTTTTTTTCTTCTACACACCTTTTGCGTACGCAAACTATGTTAACTACTTTAGTTGCGCTTTCGTGTCATATTTGACATTTAAAAAGTTTATGTTTGCTCTCAAAATGAGTCCTTCCATTTATCAGTAATACCTAAAGTAATTTACTTAGAACAAATACTTAATATGCGCATAGTTCATTCACTTAAAAAGCGATGATGGATATGAGCTTTTGCTCTTCTTTGGCGTCTTATTTCTTAGTAATTAGAGGTGTTTTTGGGTTGGCAAGTAATGTCGTGTGCTTTATGATTGCCGGCCGGTGCGATATGGTAGGATGGTGGCCGCTCGACCGTGCTAATAACTGGCCAAGAATTACTTTGCTAAGCTTGCGTGGCGTGGCTAAGGTTGCTTCCTTATTATAGAACGGAACGAGATTAATTGTTAATCTATACAATCATAGGTCTTTGTTAAGATACATGTTTTTTTTAATAGTAACACAGGCTTAATTAGCTCGCTCTAGTAGGCAAGAGATATAACGAAGTTACGAAAAATAATTTTGTGTTTTTGCTTGAGGAGATCAGGTAGCATAAAATTAGATTTAGCCGTCAAAAACTTTTGGTTATACGGCCAAAATTTAAAATAAGACGTGTGCTTACTATATTTTAATTAAAACACGTAATGGCTCGTTATTATAGGATGTACCTATATAATAATTAATAGGTAACTGTTACATTGCAAATTACTTCTATAATTTTTTATCAGCCAGTGTCATACCTATGCCATGCTGTAAATACTTGAAACTGTAAAAATTCATGCGCCCTTGATCATAATTATTATGCTTTCGTCCATTAAAGTATTAATTATCGTCTAAATATTGCAAAATTATATCTCAGTAACCGCCTTGATTGTTGATTGACTAAATTAAACTTCAGTAAAGACCAATGTAAAAAAAATATTGCTGAATCGTTTTGTGTTTAAATTACTCTTACAGTCATTACACTGCTTTGTATGTTCAAGTAAAAACTGGTGAACGACCATAAGGGTGACATGACAGTGTTCCCACAGTTGAGTAAATTCACAAACCGCACCGACGCAAAGGGCAACGCATCGCAGCTAATATGATGTAATGAGCGGCCGTGCCACGTCGGTGCACTAAACCGTTTAAAATATTGCAGGCCTAGGCCAGAAAGCCGGTAATTACGTGATTATGTGACATTTCGACTTGGAAGTTCGATGTTGCGGTGCATTTGAGTAGTGTCTAAGTGAAATAGAAGAAGATAAGTTTTTTCTATATTTGTCCCTTGAGATTAGCAAGATAAATAACTTGTAAATTAGTGCGACAAGTATGTAATAAAAACTGAGGTCGGTGGGTGTTAGACCCCACTCTTTTACTATAACGCTTTGCCATTGTCTTGTATGCAGAAAAAATAAAACAATTGGGTAAGACAGATGACGGCACTGTTTTGAATCCAAATTGTGTATGATACTACCACAAATCTAGTTTAGTCCAGGTTCTTCTACTTTACTCGACATATTTTAAATACAATACTTATACTGAAAATGTTAAACAGAGGGCTATTACTTTTTATTAATATTTAAATGAACACGTTTTGCATAATTACAAATGAGATCAAGTGACAGCTAAAATGCTAATAGCAGACAGTCTGACCCGCTCGTAGTTCCTGTGAGGGGAACAGCAGGTCACAAGTTAATACTACACGCACGTGGAATGATTTAGAGATTGCTTTTAATGTAATGATCGTGTATGCAATAATGTGTTGAACCATAGAGTAAGAGCTAACCCGACTATTCCCAACAAGGCCTGGTTTCCCCTTTGGGTTTTTATAAAGGTTAAAATAAAATTTTAAATATTCTATGATCCCAAACTCTAAAAGGATTAGGTTGTCATTAAAATGTTCCTATAACTATTTTCCGAATTCACCGTCAGACCGCCTTAATGTCGTCGTATTATTGCAATGTCATCCAACTTTCACACTTACGTATCTATGCTATTTTATTAGCTTAAGTGAACAGCAAAAACTGAAGCAAAAAACTTGGCTGTAAAGCGGACCAATTAAATAAAAACATGTACCTAAACATGATGCTGTGGCCAGACTCTACTACAGATTTTTTTGGCTACTTTTAATGCTACTCATAATATAGTCGATAGAAATGTTTAAAATTTCACTTATTCACGTAAAACATGTGTTAGTCCTTAATTGATGAATTCGTATGCGCGAGAGATGTTTCTGTTCGTGATATTTGGTGATATCGGCCGATGGAGCAATCACATCACGATCGTTACAACTGAGGCGTGCCACGATTTTACTGTATATTTGGTTGTTTAGATTTGAGCTGAACTTTAACTTCATTTACTGGAGAGTAGAGGTAGATACCTAAAGGCATAGTTAGAACACGGTGATCGATTACCAACTTTATGAATCTAAACATACACCAATATTCATGATTTATGGAGACCCATGAATAAGAATCATGTCTTTATGACACCGACGACTGCGACCACAATTTTTTATATTTATTTAAATAAAAATGGGAAAGCCTCTTGGGCGCCCTAAATTTAAAATCTCTGTGCAAGAGGATTAAAAATTTAAAACCCTAGGCGGATGTACGAGTACTAGTACCGATGCAAGATATCTTCATAGGTACTCTTATACTGCTATTGAACAAACCTTATCTTTGACTGTGTTTAGTTACTCTAACCTTCCCGATTTTCAAAGATGTCCATATTATGCTTAACATTATGTTATGGGCAGTTTTAGGTGTTTTAAAGACTAAGCGAGAACACACTAATTCTGCAGTTTGCTTCATATGTAAATTGTACAGTGTTTGAACTCGGCGGCGGAATTTACTTAGCATAAAACTGAACATATTTAAAATATAGTTAAAGCTTTACCACCTATGGCGGCGGTTGCTTCTTAGGTGTTTGGAAATATAAGTAAAAGACTTAGTGGAAACACGTCTTATAGAATTTTTTTTTAAATTATGATCCCATATTGTCCCACTGCAGGGCAAAGGCCTCCCTTCTGTTCCTCCACGTATCCCTACCCCCTGAAGTCTCCCACCAGTCTCTATCAAAGGCGTCAAGCTCGTCTCGCCATCTCCGACGAGGTCTACCGTGATGCCTTTCAATTTGTGGGACCCAAAGGGTCGCTGATTTGGCCCACAGAGCATCATGTTCGATGAAATGTACGGTTGGCTGACGACACTTAACGGTAATTATTATACCTTAATTATTTTAAATACTGAAGTAATCGGCTGATCTTACTTAGGTGAGCTTTCTTGGTCGACGTTTCTAAATTCCTAATTATTTTACTTGTTTACTGTCTGTTGCCGGATTAGGTACTTCGAAGGGTCACTTCACTAATTACCGTTACCTATTCAATTCCCAATCTCAGTCAGTTTGTTTTCGCGTAAGCACATATTGTCTTGTCAAAGTTCCTGGTTCCGCGGACCTTAGAATCACTTCATTGTTCGAAGGGATCGAACAAACTGTCTACAGAGTAGGGATGATGATACATGCTGAATATTATTAACATACTTAATCTATTAAACAGTGCACCGGGACTTAATCGCGTATCTAAGTTTTAAGATTTACCTCCGACGTTTCGAGGACGGCGTTGTCCCCGTGGTCTCGGAGTTCTTCTTCTAGCTAGGCGTGAAGGCACGTTATGTATGATTTAATAAGAAGCGTTATCAAGCCCGAGTACGTATTTCAACACAAATTTTTGACTTTTATATTGCTTTAATGAAATTGGTTCCGTATAGACACTTTACCCTCACAATCACAAGGAACAGGATGAATCAACAAAAAATATAATCTAGTCTATTCTAGGTAAGTGCTGTTTTTCCTATACGTGATTGCACATTGGACTTGGCACTTGGGAGGTAAACACACACTTCGTGAACGATCGTAACGACATGTTTGCTAAAATATAATGAGCTGTTTTACTGTGCAATGTTAGAACCATCGTGGACATTGTTGACTGACTATTGGTAAGTAAGTCTTGTTATAATAGGATAAGGTCTACGGTTAGTTCCGTTTTGCTGTCAGACTTAGCTCCGAAATTTTACCTCTCCTCTCTGGGGCTAGAAAATATTTCCTAGATGAGAAAACCAAGACCAAGGGGACTAGCGTTTCGTTTCGTTTTCTGCAAACGATTATCATCTTGACTAGCCCCCCTGGGCTGCTATCTTATTTAGATAATGTGGCGGTAAAGTGTCATTCTATGGAAATTGCTAACTATGTAAACTTAAGTCACTCAGACACAATTGACATTCATTCTGAATTGACATTCAGAGACAATTTTAATATGGCGGTTTGTTTACATAGTTAGCAAGTTCCATAGAATGACACTTTAGGTAGGTACATTATTTTTAATGAAAACGAAAATCGAAAGCACCGGTCAGATTTTATAAATTTTCTTTTCATCGAACATTAATGTCTAAATGCATGTATGTATGTCCTTCGATCAAAATGTAAATATACCACTTTTATGGCAAATATTAAGAAGAAATCTTAACAGGTAGATGCTTTTATGTAAATATTAGTTAAGTCGATAATTACGCGCATTGCTTAATCAGTACAATTCATTTATTCACCTTCATATAAAGTACCAGAAAAAGTGCTCTCTAGAACTCCCGTGGTATTGAAAACAATTCTCATATTTACTCACTACCGATCAGCTATTTTAATTGTATTTTTAATGACTGCTGTGGTGTACCATTAGCGATCTGTATGCTTGAGAACGAACGTAGTTAACGCGCAAGGAAATACTGTGCTAATGATTAAGGGATAAATGAGAATTGTTTTATTTGTTAATTATTACTACATACATTGTTACTAATATTTTGCTAATACTGACCGTAGAATCGAGAAAAAGTTTACATGTTTGCGAAAAGAAAGTGATACTTACCACAAAATAAATCGTAACAATTAAAAAAAATCCCCGTTCATCCACACACTTGGCCTGGCCACGATATTGCGCGACTCACGCGACTGGCTTCTTCGGCTAAGGCGACAATTATAGGTTGGAGCGAGACACCGATCGGGCCTTTCGTTCTCACCATATGGTTTTGCCTTAGCCGAAGCCAGTCGCGCAATGTCGTGGCCAGGCCGCGCGGAATGGATCCGTAATGCAGAATTGTCGCGCTCGGTACGGTGTTTGTTAAAGGAAAATTTCTCTGGCGACCACTACGATTGTGAAACTGCCTCAACTGAATCCCTGGAAATGGATCATCAAATATATCAGAGCGGTCAAAGTACTAAAAAACGATCTGAAAAAAACCCTTTATAAAATAAAGGTAATGAAAAAAAAAACAGTGTTAAAGTCCTTATCTTTGAGTTTGTCAACTACTTGTTATAAGTTGTTCGCAGAAATCGCGAAGCGTCTGGTTGACGTAACTGGTGACCGAAGAGCTGGCGGCTACCTCGCACAACGTATCAGCATTGCGATACAGCGAGGAAATGTCGCCAGCATCCTTGGTACAATGCCTCAAGGGCCTATTTTAGATTTAATCTAGTTTTTAATTTCTTTTAGTAATACCACTGTATATTTATATCTTGTTTGTAAATAAATGATTATTACATAACTACTTGTTATGTATCTGTGACCCACGTCCACGGGTCAGCTGTACAAGCGCCTTACACCAATTTGCCACCAACGTGGTACAAAAACAGTAAACCAGTACATAAGGCACTCCTCGGATAAGTGATCTACATCGGTCAGTATCGCGTGTTATAATTGTTCTCCGTTACTTGTTATGGTTCCGTTACGGTGGCCATACGAGAGCCGAAATAACGGCGCGTGCTCGGATATTAATTTAATTATTAGGTAATGGGTTTGTTGATCTGATTTGCGTTTTTCAGCCCTTGGTCGAAAATATTGCTTCTTTTTTTGTTAGACCTTTTTTTTATATATTAAGGCTCCGTTAACGATTTTAGAGCCAAAATGTAAAATTGATAGATTTAGTCGTTGAAATTGTACTCCTTTTGTTACGTAATATCTAAATAATAAGTATTGCAGCCGTATTCGAACTTCAAGATATTTACAAGAGACGACACGTACTAGATCCATTCTAGATACGTTATAGTTTAGATTTCAACTAGTTCTCTTTTACAGCGCAATTCGGGCAACCAATGTCACTTTTACGATAGATCGTGTTAGTTATCTATTAGATGTGAATTAGATCTCTAAGTAATATCTTGTGGAAATAGTTCATGAGTATCTCCAGAATCGCGGAAATTTCAAATTTGACAGGTTAGATCTTAAACATATCGTTATCGTATTTTGGCGATGTCTAATAGATGTCTATTACAAAATCCGAATCGGGCCCTTGGTTTTTATTAACACGTCTTCTCATCTTGCCTTTTAATAATAAGGTCCCGTCGGTCCCGAGCGTGCGTCACCGGCAATATATGACGAGAAGTGGCAGTTTTTAAAAATTCATCAAAAAATTATAGTTATAAATTATAAAAAATTATGTATAAGAACAGTTTCAGGAAATGTTGTAGATTGTTTAAGTATCAAAATTACGTTGAAATTAAGTCGTATTTCACGAAAAATGTTCACATGTTTTGAAGTAATTTCTGGTGAAAATTGATTTCGTCTAACTTTCATTTACTCTTGTTCAATATCATATAACAAAAATGTAGTCTATGCAAGTTGGAGTACAGGATATGTGTAATACAAAATTAACATTTTTACCAGTCCAAACTTTACGAAATTTACAAATAAGATCGACTAAATCAGTGCTTTACGCACGTTTACCTAAACGTCCATCAGAAAAAAAATCATTACTAATTTAGTGAGTCAGTTTAAAAAAAATGATCTGTACAAATGCAAGATAAGAAGACGTGCTAATAGATACCAGTACTTGTTATTTCTATTACGTAACAAAAGGTGTACAATTTCATCGACTTAATCTATCAATTTTACATTTTTGCGACTAAAATCGGTACCGGCCTCTTAAGCTTAGAAATAAATAAGTGGAAAAGTAGAAATGGTTCGAACCCTGCCTGAGATAGTAAATTTTTCAACTTTTCATTTATTTCTAAGCTTATGTGTTTATTTACTAGGTATTCGCAGTTCTACCTATATGCTTTTGTCTTGATAGTAGGTTAGGAGTTGTGTGAAAACATATAAAAACTCAAAAATGCGCGTTTTCTCAGAGATTTGACCTAGCTAGATAATTTTTTTGCGCCCAAAAACCCCTATATAGAAAATTTCGCTACGAGCGTTTAAAATGTATAGTCGTCTACATTAATGTGCA
The DNA here is from genome assembly GCF_948474715.1 of Cydia amplana. Lineage (NCBI taxonomy): Eukaryota > Metazoa > Arthropoda > Insecta > Lepidoptera > Tortricidae > Cydia > Cydia amplana. The sequence goes on from NC_086084.1 coordinate 5,965,664, forward strand.
ATCAAGGACTTTAATTATTCAGCCATTTGAAGTTTTCTTTACATTGAACATTTCATAATGTAAATATTGCACAACCAAATTAGCTTAAATAAACTTTAAATTACCCAGTACTTTAAACTGTGGTCGTACCTAAGCCTGGAGTAGACAATGCTCATTCGTAGTTAATGTTCCTTAACAAATGAGTCTAGCCAAACGAATTATGAGATGAAAAACTATATTTATACTGTACTCCCCATACAAAAACATCAAAATTGAATTTGTTATCTTAGATGTTGATATGGTTCGTTAATTTTAAATTTAATGAGTTTACAATGCAAAAGTATTTGATGATCTAGAATATGAAATTGGTGTAGTGTAAGGATACTTATGCATGTTGAGAATATGTAGGGTATACCTATACTTACCTACTAATTAACCCCTCGTTTCCCAGGACCTCTCAAATTCATAATAATTCCGACTCATATTTGAGGCACTGGGATATGAGAGGTCAAATCAATAGATTTATACGCGATTACAAGTAATTCGACAGTCTAGAGCTACTTACTATGTTAATATAAACGATTTAAGTACTTTTTACTTAACAATTTTTTTGAACTCTATTGGCTTAAGTAAAACCTTAACAAATGCCCGTCATCCACCTAGTTTTCGGTCGGTGTAGACTGTAGAAAATTTGCGTTTCACGTCCGACTTTAATGTTCAACATTAACTCATGTTTACAGAAACTTTGCATAAATCACGGCTACTCTTAAGTTTTTGAGCTATACTATTGAAGTATTGACCACGAACGCTTATACCTGTGGCTTATACCAAACCACTACAAATAGTATCGTCACTCCTATTTCTGCCGTTTCCACTAAAAAAGTACGTACTAAGGTAGGTACGTACCTACTTATTATTTTTGATTCTCAATTAGGCGACACTGTTATAAAAAATCGATTAAAAATGAACCTTATCACTATCATTATTAACCTTTTCGACGCCGTGTCATACACTAAAGCTGTCACGCTGACGCCACGTCACCGAAGTGTCAAAAGTGAAATTGAACTTTATGCACGTAGATTTATGCTGCTCTGTGGTCTGTGACCGATTAATCGGTCTTTGGCGTTGAACCTACGGTGCGGACATATCGGTCATTGGTAGAGATGCCACGAATAGTGATTTTGGCCGAATACCGAATACCGAATATTCGGCCCCCATTCTCGGCCGAATACCGAATATTCGGCGACCGAATATTCGGCATGACATGCGAACATTTTGAGTCACAATTATTATGAAAACTGATCGCTAACAAAGCTCAACGTTAGGCAAGATATATTTTTTCTCAAAAATGGACGGCAAAGTCGACGTTGCCGGTTAAAAAATAGGTCGCGAAGTGCGTAGTTTATGGTCATTCAAAAAATTAAAAAGTTAAAAACATTGCAGTCTCGATTTCGGGACTGCAATGTCGCATACAAATTCCATTATTTAACGAGTTCCAAACTTTTTAAAACTTCAAATGGCCATATCAAATGAAGGCATAGGTCCCTTAAACAGCCAAACAGATGATCAGCACTTATTATTATAAAGCCTATAACAGACTATCGCACCGCACCGCGACCTTGGAGCGTCGCACCCATAAGTGAGAGCGAGAAACAGATATCTCTTTCTCGCTCTCACTTATGGGTGCGACGCTCCAAGGTCGCGGTGCGGTGCGATAGTCTGTTACAGGCTTAATGTTGGTACCGCGACTATTTAGGTGTCTCAAATAGGTTGGCGTATTTTCAGCAGAAAAATACACTTCTTTTTTTTTAAAGGCGGCAAGCAAATTTTTTTAATGGTTGTATTTTTTCTGTGAAAATTAATGGAAAATTAGAACGATTGCTTCTGTAAGTTGTGTAAAATATTTCTATTTCTTGCACCATTTTTGAGAAAAGCACTATATATGACTCGACTGGAAGGCTACTTGCTGGCTTCGGATTCAATTAAACGGACTCCCAAGGTCGTCCGTTTAAAACGAATCCTCAGCCTGCAAGTAGCTACTTCCGAACCTCGACAATAATGTACTATTATTGAACAGCATTAATAAATAGAGTCAAACAAAACAGACTCATGATAAAAATAAAATGTTTTTAAATCAACAAATGCTCAAAAAAGGGTCTTCGTATTTAACAACTTTCCAAGAACACATTCTAAATATACCTACATAGTTTTTGGTTATTTTTCTTTTTAAGTAGGTGCAACAGACATTCGGTATTCGGCCGAATTAGTAGGCAACATTCGAATACTGAATGTTCGGCAAATATTTGTGACATCTCTAGTCATTGGCGTCCAAAAGGTTAATCGATGACGATTCTTTTCGATTTGCTTTTTATCTTTCAAATTAAAATCATTGGTTTTCGTACATTCAAATAAATTAAAAAAAATCTGTATCCCTATGGTTGGTAACGCCACGGAACACGTCTATTTTTTTAACCACCTTGAAGGCTCCTTGATATGTAAGTCAAAAATCACAGACGATTTTTGACTTAGGCCCTTCTCTCACGAGGCTACTCTCAAGCGATTTGTGTTTCGTACGCGTCGCTTGTGAGTACCCGCCATATTTATTTCCTACGTTTCGCACACGACGAGACGCGTCGACGACGCGTTTGATATCAGTCGCACGCTACTGTCTTGCTGGTCGCACGCGACTTGAGTCGTATACGCGTTGTATACTCAAGATGGCGGCGGAACAAGTTTTTAATATAAATTTCGTTCAAGAGGTGGAAAAGTATCCATGTTTATATAATTATAAGCTGCCTGATTATGTAATAAAAGATGTGACAGAAAAGGCGTGGCTTGAGATTGAAAAAAAAAACAATTTGACAGGTCAGGAATTATATTTTTATTTCAATTAAATGTATACACAATAACTGGACGAATAAAGAATTGAGAATAGAGTATGTCTTCATCGCTGGAGTCACTAGACATCGTCGTACGAATGTTGTTCCGCAAATGATACAAAATAGTCTCATTTGCGTAGCACCGTGTGCGGAAACGAGTAGCATACCAGTAGGCGATCATGGTTTGCATCTCAGTCGCGTAGCTTTTGAATAGTCTCGTGAGAGAAGGGCCTTACATATTGTACTCGTACTCAACCTTATACATAAATATATAAGGTTGTTGCTTGATTCTTACAGAATAGGTTTCTAACAAAAATAATTCTCTTCACCTTGAAACCATTGAAAAATAAAATGGAAAAAGCCTCAGATAGTCAAAGAGGGGGCTACATAGGCACCGTTATGTTCGTCCACATTGGCCGGCCTCAGCACCGCTTTGATGGAGGCGGTGCCGATGACAAATTATACTGTTTATAGCTAACTTTAGGGCACTTACTCACTCACTTCATTTCGAACGGTAGATATACTTATTCTATACATCATTGTTTGGTTGCTGTATAAGGGCGTTTTTTTTTGTTGTCCCCTACACTTTTTTTTCAAATTTGGGATTTTTTATGTTATTTCTACTCATAATCACGAGCTCTTTCTATACTAATAGGAGAAAAAAAGTGTCCCAAAATTTGCATACATTTTACGATCTTTCAATTCCGCGACCGCCATACAAAGTCTATGAAAAATGCTGACGTAATGGAAATAAAACCTTAGGACACTTTTTTTCTCCTATTAGAATAGAAAGAGCTCGTGATTCTGAGTACAAATAACATAAAAAATCCCAAATTTGAAAAAGAAGTGTAGGGGACACCAAAAAAAAAAAAACGCCCATAAAGCCAACAAACACTATTAAATATTAGGTAATAGAATTCTTGATTAAAGTTCAAAAGAATTTTTACATGTTTATTTATTTTTTGCACTTACAAATTAAACAGCAAAATTGTCGTGATTGTTTTCATTTCATTTCATTTCATTTCATTTTTGACAGGTCTACTGACAACGGATTTTACACGACCCTCGCATTTCATTTATCTGTATTCTGTGGGCAGCAGTGAACGCATATCCACTGGTGGGCAGTTTCGACCGGCAAACTGAGTGCCTTTTGGTAGGTATTCGAAATATTTCAATAAACCTACAATCTCACTTGTCATCAGCAATTGTTTCGTATAAATTACGCATTCAATTGAACCAGGGATGGACAGAAACGGAACAAAATGTTTGAAAGACTCATTGGCATCAATGATTTCCACCAAACTGCCATTTTACACAACTCCTCACGACATTCAGTAGGTAGCTACCAAGAATTCATTTAGCTGCGAGGAAATTGTTTTGTATTTGAGAAATATTTGACCTCATGCATATGAATTTGTATGCAGGGGTTAGCAACACTGCCGCTGAATACATATTATATGTAGGTACCTATCAAACTTTGATCTGTACCTACTTATAAATATGAGTTTGAAATACCCTGTTCTAATTATATTCCTATTTGTAAAAGTAGCGTCAATAAATATCAGGTCAAAACAGTTCCTATTAGTTATTCACTCACTTCTGGTTACAGTCTACTATCTGAAATATTTGCCGCCATAGTTAATGATTAATCTCAATTTACCACAGGCAAAAATAATAGAAACAACAGCAGTAAATTAGTATGCAGATTGTAATCAACGCTCATAAAATGATACTGCACTCGGGCGTTACCCTTTGCAACTAAAAAACTAAAAGGCAAGCGCGGAAGTAAAACAATATAAATATGTATGGGTTGTGATAAAAATCGAGGGATAATTAATGTATTACGTAAAAATGCTAAAGTATACGTCGATTGCTCTTATTTGATGGACCGGAACATGGAGGGTTTTTATACTACTGCTGGTGTCTTGTTCCAAACGCTTGCGATATGATCGCTGAAGCTATGTAGTGTAAGGGAACTTTCGGAAAAGCATATTCACTTTAATAAGGATATTGTATGTAAAAATCGGAGTAAAATGTTAACACTACATCTACTTTTTTTGTTTTACTTTAAAGATTCATTAAGCATTTTCACTTAGGTTAACTAGACGTCAAATCATGTACGTAACTTTGTAAAAAAATATCAATAAAAACAACTCATAAATGAAAATGCACCGTACTTTCACGGATCCATGTAATGTCAAGCTCATATTACACTGGTTTGGGCAAAACCTTGCGCTCGCGCAGTTGGCAATACAAGCCCAGTTAGATCTTTATTACCATGTAGTGCCCACTCTGGGCGCTACGAGCCGTAATAAATATAATACAGGCGTTCGAAGCTACTTGGGTTTGTCTGGACATGATCGCTTCATAGTTACTTGATATTACTCGTAAATTCTATCTATAAAATAATTTTTGTACAAGATTTTATAAAAAAGAGAGGTAAAAAAAGGGTAAAGTGACACGAATTGCCTCATTTTATCATGGTACTGGCATTGGTCGTATAATCAATATTTAATATGCAATTTAATTATATTATAATTTATTGTACTAGTATATATTTTCACAATTGCCAACATCCTATATAAATCAGTAAACTTGATATCTTTGCATTACTCAATGAATAACTCTCATTGGGATGACTTTTTTACACCCAAAACGCATCGCGTCGCGTATGTGTTATACCTATGTAGATAGATCAGGTTTCAGGATTTAGGTTCACATAAGGTAAGTGAAGTAAGAAAAAGTTGTTCGGGATATTCGGGCTCATACTGTGCAATAAGGATCTCCAAATTTTTTGTCACAAGGGATGCTAGGTCTCCGCTTTCTTTTCGCGGGCCGGAGTTTGGCAATTTTTGCGGGCTGAATTGGCAAACTAGCCGGCCATATTCTAAATGCGGGCCGCAGTTCAGAGCTTCGTAGGCAGGGTCGTATTTACCCTAGGGCCATCCGGGCCATGGCCCGGGGCGCCAACCCTCAGGGGCGGCATGGGGCGGCATATGCCGCCCCTAGCAGATTGCGTTTTGTTTTTATTCCTTGACTTCTGGGGCGGCGAAACGTATTGGCCCGAGGCGCCAAATTTCAAAATACGCCACTCGTAGGTATATACTTTAAAGATTAGAGGTCTCTAGTCTCTATTAAATTTATTACAACTAGAACCAATCCTTCAAATCAATTTCATTTACGCGTTCACGTCGTGATTTCCCCGCTTTCTTTGCTCTCTCGTCGCGTCGGTCCCGTTTCAGCGCAGTTTCAAATGTAATTGGGAATGCATTAGCTGATTTCATGTTGATAAATTGCTAAGAGCTGTTTGCATTAATTGTTATTACACAGTACGAGACATTTGCAGATTACTCGCTAAGTAAGTCGGTGTATATGTATTTTGTATAAAAATGTCCATAAGTTTTAAATACATTCATGAATTGCATTAGTCATATAGATGTAACGATTTTATAGTGTTTGTCGAGTCACAACATATTGTGGTTATTATATATCTTATCTTATACCTTTAAACGAGCAATTCTTTTACATATATATATGTATATATATATATATATATATATATATATATATGTATACCGGTCTATATTTTGAGGATCTCGGAAACGGCTCTAACGATTTCGATGAAATTTGCTATATGGGGGTTTTCGGGGGCGAGTAGTCGATCTGGATAGGTCTTGTCTCCGGGAAAACGCGCATTTTTAAGTTTTTATAAGTTTTTAAAAAACAAGAGTAAATAGGTGTTGAAATACCTGTATATCTGCCTTATATCTCAACGAGGATTCTGGTTTTATTCGAAAAATTAATAAATGTCTTGAAATATGAAACGGTTCAATAATAAAATTACCGAATACATATCATGCTCAAACAATCTTCATAAAATGTTGATCATAAAAATAGGTAAAGTCTATTTTTTTTTTCAGTAGACTAAAATGACATTTCATAGTATGAAATGACATTTTATATTTATATTATGAAAGGTAGATCCTTAATGAACATTAACTACCGCATATGCTTGAGTTTTCTACTAGATAGATCAAAGAAAAAAGATAGTCTTAATTTTTTTTTAATTATTATGAAATGTCATTTTAGTCTACAGAATAAAAAAATAGACTTTAGTTGAACAGAAAATAAGTAATTAAGTATGAGTGAGTCGCTATATTTACTGCACTCAGTGGCGTAGCTAGAGGATATGGCGCCCGGGGCAGGCACCAAATTTGCGCCCCCCCCCCAAACGAAATGAACTAACGAAAGGGTTACTTTTTACTTATTAAAGTTTACTTTTGATTTAGACAAATAAGTGTTTTTTTAGTCCATCGGTGGCTAACAAGCTTACGACTCACCTGATCGTAAGCGGTCACCGCATCCTATGGACGTCTACACTCCAGGGGTGTTACATGCGCGTTGCCGACCATTTTAAAACTTATACACTTCTTTTTTGGAGATCTCCTTAGACTTGAAGATTCAATATCGCTTGTAAGTTTGGGATCGTAGACTATTCATAGCGCGCCTTTGGACTGATTTGAAGGGACCAAGGTGGCATCTAGGTGCTGATTATATGGGATCTGTCCATGGTCGTACGCAGCATTTTTTAAGGGGTGGGGCAGAAGTAGGGGAGGCTGGGGACGTTGTAACAGGGTACGGTTGAAACAGAGATTCTTAGCTTAGGGTCAGAGACCAGGGTGGGACAACTGCCTCACCTTGCCCCACCGTGGGTACGCCTATGAATCTGTCTGCCCCAGAGTAAAGTATCGCCTCCCTTTATTGAGCACACCGAGTTTTTTTGATATGAGCGCAGCCTACCCAGCAAGGTGGCTACGAAATTATTAGACGTCCCTGATGGAGATATCAACACCGAGGCTCCCAATACTCTCTGACATGGGAAGGGTTGTGCCTTGAAAGATGAGGTTTTCTTAGCGGTAAACGCGCAAAATTGAGCCTTGGATCCCACACCGATACTCTGGATAGAATGCTCTCAATACCTGACAGGTTTTTCACGGCATTCTAGTATCACAGAACGAGCGATGTTAGCACGGCATGTGTTATACAGGTTGGTCCAAACCTTGCCGTCCAAAAATTTTTTTTAGATTCCTCACGCTGTGGGCTATCAGAATATGTATGTTAGCCGACTTTTCGTAGTTTTCGAATTATAATTTTTATTTTTATTACTTTTAACTTTTGTTGAGAAATTCCGGGGTGAAGCAATTATTTATTTAAAAAAACTATTGAACTTTTTTGAATATTTCTTTTTGTAAAATAATGACAAACGGCGCAGTTGCTAAAAAAAATCAGCATCCTCACTTGGCTGAGTTAGGAAAAAAAGACAAACTTTTACGTTCAAGCTTAGATGTTGCCCTTACCTAAATAAATAAAAAATACAAGCGATTTCAAGGACTTTTGGTTATTTTAGAAACTGCTAGACCCTACGTTTTTTTAAAAGGTCAAAAAAGTGATACTTTATAGTCATAATTTGTCAGAGTCGCCGGTCAAAGGATCTGAGGTGGAAAGCTTCCAAATTAGTAATTCATTACAAAAATCCTCTTTTCTTATTTCAACTATTATTTTATGGGGTCACTTCCCCATCGCTATTTCATGTTATCAGTGCAATTATTAGAAGGACCACGAACAATTATTAGAAGGCATAAAAGCAACGCAAAGCTTCACCCCGGAATTTCTTAACAAAAGTTAAAAGTTAAACTCGAAAACTACGAAAAATCGGCTAACATATATCGGATAACCAACGACGAGGATTCTAAAAAAATGTTTTGGACGTCAAGGTTTGGACCACCCTGTATACAGGGTGGCTAAAAAATAACTGCATTTCCGTTGCCAGGGAGGTTTTGGGATTATACTGAGCAATTTTTACTATGAGACCAACCCCTAAGTCGCGAAAAAAAATTTTTCTGTTTCCTACTTTTTGGCTGGTCCATTTTCTATGGGAGGTCTTTTGCCCATTTTGGCGCCCCCCCCCCTTGGACGGCGCCCGGGGCACGTGCCCCCCCCAGCCCCCCCCTAGTTACGCCACTGACTGCACTAGTACAATGCAAATTGCAAATGAAAATTAAGCAATTTTCATAAAACAGTGTAGGTACTAGTATTGTTGTAACAGGCTGTAAAAGTCTAGGATTCTTTTCATCTGGTCCGCGCTACACACATAAAATGCACACTATTTACGCTATGGTACTTTAACTTAATTGAACCATTGAACCTACTACTCTAACACAATAGTTAAATAAGATACAGTGATTAAGTGCGTATTATTAAGCTTTCGTATAACAATCATGAATTTCAATTACGTACAAGTAAATTAATATTATCTATCTCTGTTTGTTTTGTAAAGACATAAAGAAATAAGTAAGTAACTAAGCTTATTTCTCTATTGTAAAGGTAAGAGACAGAAAATCTCATACAAGACTTTACATTAATATTAGTTGATATTAGTGCATGTTTTACTATTAATAATATTAAGACATTTGAAATGACAGGTCTAAGATTGACCTCTAACTCTTCTAAAAGGCGGGCAACAGTGCCTATTGGAATATTGAAATAGTGTAGAATTTAATTATTACTGCTTGTTGCGTATTTTCGATACTTCGAATCGTTGTCGCAATTAGAATTAAGGCGCAAAACATTTGTCTTGAACTATGAACACTTTTATTGGCTTGCATGGTCAGGTGACGTATTATATTTGATATATATTTTATAACATAACGTCAATAGTATCTAAACTTATTAAAATCGCTCAAGTTAACGCATAGGAGTAACATAATTGAATTCACGATATGATGGAATACATTCGACTTAAGTAAGTTTTGATATAAGTCGCCGGAATTTTAATTATGAGATCGTTTCAATTTACCGGCAAATACCTTATTCTTATTGACACGCTACACGTACAGCGTACATTATATTGTAGTGTGAGTGTCAATTATCTCTGCTTATTATCGAGAGCTCTCCTTTTTACTGCGGCGGTGGGAACGCGCCGGAACAATATTATCGGAAGCATTCTCCGCCGGCTGGTAAGGGTTCTAGGTACACACATGGCTTTATTGATTGTCTGTGAATCATATGATTACAACTTTCAATATTTACATCCATTGAGGAATGCACCAGACTGGCTGTAACCGTAAATAAATACTTATACATTCATTTGCTAAAATTGTGTTGAAGTTTGCATTATTTTAGTTCCCTGAGTTAAGTTAACCAACCGGCAGGCCTATAATGTTTCGACGGCCATAATTGCTCTACAAGCACTTTTTTTCGTTTATTCATAAATTCTGCGCTCTTGGATTTGCGATATTGTATACATTTTATGATAGCGTCTAGTCTTTTGGTGATTTATACAGTGTTTGTGTTTCCACTAAAACTTTCCTATTCCGTAGCAAAACTCGCAAAATGCATGACGTATGGGATCACATCAATTTTAAAAAACACCTGACATTTTTGTTGGTATTGGCAGATTTATTAGTATGTAAAATAAAAGTGAAATGGCGCTGTGATATTCCAAACGGATATGGATTGGAAACTTTCACAGAAAACATTCGTAAACAGAGGCTAGACTACTTTGATAAAGTAATTATAATATTAATGCGACTGTGAATATTTTAATAGTGTATTGGACTTTGACATGTGAGTTAAGGTATACTTTAACACCAGTGTCATCAGCGAAGTAGCTGGAAAATATATGTCTATCTTTGAGCTGTGTTTATTTCGTAGTTTATCAAGGCAAATTAAAGAATATGAAAATTAACATACCTTTAATAAAGACAACTCACGCACGTTTCTAAAACTAAAACTCGTCAAGCCATTTCAGTGTTGTGAGAAGAGTCATAAAATGAATACCTACATATTCTAGTAATATTACTATCCCTTATGCTCATTATATTTATCGGCATTTATCTTGGTATACTAAAACATACTTTGTCATATTACTATACGTAATGAATACCTACTCTGCAACCGAACATTGACCGGTAATTTGAATATTTTAAATTTAATAGTATTCAAGACTCGAAAATAATATGTCACATTAGAATTCATAGGTTTTAATAGCATTATTGACTACAAAGGCGATGTGCGGCAGATACAAAAGCTATAATTAATAGATAATATTACATGTATTACTTAGTTACTAAAGTAATGACTGAACAATGATTAAATAAATCAAAATAATATGCATTGGCTTACCCAGTCTCGAGCGCCGCGTGTGAACTTTTTAAATATTACAATACCGCATTGTTCCGGTTATCCTAGCAAATTAATAACACATTTTAAATTTTTGATTGGTTACACTATTAATTACTGAAAAACACTCATTCATTTGGAAAAAAAAACAAAATCATAATTTGAAAACGGAACTCGCTCTTTTTTCGTGCGGATTCGCGGTTTTCGCGAAAGTCCCGGGAGAGCGCGTGGCTCGTCTCGCGTGTGTCGTGTAAATGCCGCGCCGCAGAAAGCACCTGTGCATTCGCCGGTCTTTCACTCCCGACCCTTATCTAGCTCACACTCACAAAGTGACCAATCTAAGTGAGATCTCCGGTTACGCATAGTGGTTTCGGATCTAAAAATCACCGTGTCACTGGTTTTCCTGTAGGCATGCGATAGCCAAGCGATGACATTAACAAGCATGTGTAGTACGGCACGGGGATACTGCGCTTACAATGTAATTCAATTTAGCCAGCGGCGAATAAAAGAACTCTATTTGATTATGATTAATGCGCGATCGATTCGGGATTAGAGTCGAACTCTGGCAACATTCAATTTGTGTTATTAGCGCTTTGTGCAAACATAAGTGGATTTAGTCATAATTAAAGTTGATTCATGTCTGTCGCTGTCAAGGTTTGATGTCTTCTTATGTAAGAAAGTGTAATTACAACATGATTGAGGGGTCGGTCGCCGTATAAAATATACGGTATAACATTCATAACTTTTAAGAGTCCTCGTTTAAAACTAACTACTTATGTAGATACAGTTCATACAGTGTACAGTGTATTCTTTATAGCTTTTGAGCGTTAAGCTATCGATAAAATTAATTTGAAACGCATGAAAATTTACGCATCAGTGTAAAGTCAGGCGGTCTAGCATGCTCCATAGTCAATACTTGAAGTCGCGCTAGATGTATGGAGTCGCGCGCGAGAACGCACCTCATGCTAGATGCTCAGATATAAAAATATCAATCATTTGAACACCGCATTTATTTTCAACTCATAGTAACAAAAAAATATTGTGCAAACGAAATACCGCATCCTCTCGATATTTTTTATAAGGAAAGCTCTTTTAAAACAGGTATTTAGGTACATACTTAACTTATGAAAAATCAGGGGATAGAAACGAAATATATAAAAATACGGGAAATATAAAAAAGAAGTAGGTAGTAAAACTAGAAAGAAAACCGGCCAAGTGCGAGTCGGACTCGCGCACGGAGGGTTCCGCACCATCAACAAAAAATAGAGCAAAACAAGCAAAAAAACGGTCACCCATCCAAGTACTGACCCCGCCCGATGTTGCTTAACTTCGGTCAAAAATCACGTTTGTTGTATGGGAGCCCCACTTAAATCTTTATTTTATTCTGTTTTTAGTATTTGTTGTTATAGCGGCAACAGAAATACATCATCTGTGAAAATTTCAACGTCTAGCTATCACGGTTCGTGAGATACAGCCTGGTGACAGACGGACGGACGGACGAACAGCGGAGTCTTAGTAATAGGGTCCCGTTTGGGTACGGAACCCTAAAAAGTGACTTTAAGGTTGGCCGCGGGGTAAGGCAAGGAGACCCAATCTCACCCAATCTATTCACGGCTCTATTGGAGGATATTTTTAGAAACCTGCCCTAGTAGCACGGTCGCAGTTTTATCATTTATCACCATGCCTGTCACGTTCTAACAAGTATGTAAGTGCGAAAGTGACGGGCTTAGTGATAGTGGATAAAAATGGAACCGTGCTGAGCCCGCTGGACTGGTCATATTGCGGTAAAAAAGTAGACGGGCGTCGCTTAAATCACCTCCGCTTCGCGGACGACATAGTTTTAATGGCAGACAATCGTAGAGACCTTATCTATATGCTCAACTCACTAAACTACGAGAGCGAAAAGCGAGGTCTACAGATGAACCCAGAAAAGACCTGCGTTATGACAAACGGCAACCCCGAACCGATTACAATTAACCAAAAAAATGTTCAATATGTAACTGAATACGTGTACCTAGGGCAAATAGTATCATTACAGCATTGTTTCCCTGAAAATGAAATAGAGCGGCGTATTAAAAAGGCATGGAGCGTTTTTTAGTCAAACAAGCATATACTTAAGTCAGGGATGGATATCAAACTCAAAAAGAAAGTTATGGACTCTGTTGTGACTCTAACTCTGCTTTACGGATCTCAACCTGGCCAAGAACAAAACATACTATAAATAAGCTTAAAGTTTTCCAAAGAAAGACTGAAAGGATTATTTTAGACATTAAATTGAGCGACAGAGTGAAGAATACTGAAATACGCAATAAAACAAAAATAATAGACGCAGCAGTAAAGGCATGTCAATTAAAATGGCGGTGGGCTGGGCATACAGCTAGAATTAAGGACGGACGATGGAGCGAAAAGATACTCCACTGGTAACCTATAAGTACTTCGTTTTTTTTTAGCATTAGAAATAAGGTAAACAATCTTGATGTGTCTTTTAATTGAAAAACACATTTTAAAAATAAGTTACGGCAAATATGTAATAATTATGAATCTAATACGATCATTTATATTCTTCTGCTTTCATAAGTAATAGTTACTGATTTTTAAAAAGCGTTTTTCAATTAAAAGACATGTCAAGATCGCTTACCTTCTTTCAAGTTCTTTCTAATGCTAAAAAAAACGAATTATAAAAAAGAAAATTAATCTGTTTATTTTCAATCAAGAGGTTAGTTGTACAATCAATCTCAGTTACAATCTCTATATTTGGAGATTATTTAAACTAAGCTTAGCCTTAATTATATGTAAACTTATATTGTTTTGTTACAGTTAGTTAGTGCTTACATGTTAATACTAGTTATATCTTACATTAATTCATGTTAATCAGTGCTTTCTTAAGTGTACTCTTTGCTTTATCAGGATATTTTTCTAAAGTTTCTACTACTTCTATAGAGACAGCCGCCGCCCGCCCGGCCGCCCAAGACGCCGCTGGAGAGACGACATTCAGGCCGTGGCCGGCGCCACATGGACCCGTGCTGCCACCGATCGAGAATTATGGCATAAAAAAAATCGTTTCTTTTTAGGTACCTAGTTTTTTTTCTTTGCAAAAAAATATGTCTTTATCCGTGATAAAAATTGTTACTTACCTACTTTATGCATATTCATTTTATTTTTCTGACGTCAGTTAATCATTATAATTATAGAAGACTCATTTCAATAGTGCCTCTTAAGCGGGCATTACATACTTGTGACATGGGTACACAACGCATATTTCGTGGTCGGCCGACCTTGTAATAAAATTTATTTATTTATTGCTCAAGACACAAAGTATTTTTTTTAAGCGCGCAAACATACTTTATATTTATTCATTCAGGCAGTTCTTTTAACACATCCTTACATTATATCCTTCCATGCAGGGATCGGATACCGGTATTTTTTGTATGGGAACGGAAACGGTATTTTTTCGTTCTTTGCTAATTACTTCATTTCTAATTGGGCAATCTAATAATACGAAGTCGTAACCTAAAAACACAACCGAGTCCTACATTTCTAGTATAAAATAATTCGCAAAATATGGTTATTTCTAAGTTTTTGCAAAAAACCGGTTCCGATCCCTGCTTCCATGTGTTCAAGGAGTCTCCACGATTGATGCTCGATCGAATCATGGTCAGACCTCCAAGGATTCCCTACCTGCCTTGTGTCTTGGTGTACCCATGCTAACCTAATCGCTCAAGGCCGCCTCTCGGGCCACCGAAGAAGCGATTGGCATTTTTTTTTTCAATTATTATCATTCATAATTTCCCAATCTTTACAACAAAAAAAACCCATTCAAAATCGCAGACAAAATACTCATTCATTGAATACTTTAACATATATAAGAATTTCAACAACTCTTAGTTGATCAGGCTAATCGTCCTTTGAAAAGCTTACATATATATCAGTTTTCCCAACAACAAATGCTTAATCGCCATCCAAAAATCTAACAAATTCCATCATACCATTTATAACTCTAAAACCAAACCATTTACGTATTTATTTTACCTCTACACTACACCATTCTAACATACAATAACAAAACATTTAACGAAACATCTACCCATATAATCCATCATTGAAACAAACCAAAACATTCTTTTACCAACAAAACTACATCCTTTCATAAATTCCTATATTATCTCGATACAGTACCATCCCCATATATTTTACTCATTATTATAACGAAGCCACTTCGTAACTCTGTATTAATATGTCACATCCGTATTAAAATGTCAAGTCCGATACACATTATGATTCATAATAATAAATGTCTTAAAACCCAACTAAAATTATCCTAAATTGTATACAATGTTAGTTTAGTATAATATGTACAGGGGTCGGACAAAACGTGCGGATGACGTAAAAATGACGTAATCTCGCACACAGGATGATGTTTGAGTTTGTATTTAAACTTCCGTGTGACATGTAGTAACAAAGTAGTATTAATGAAGTAACAAAATAATCGTAAATAAATCCATGGAATTAATAATACAGGTGGTAGGGTGATGTAGTGAATAAAATAAATTTCACGAAACTTGCCACAATATTCGAGTAAAGATGACATTTTAGAGCGTTTTCTTATACATTAGTAAATATAAATTTTAGCTAAATATAATCGTGAAGATACAATAGCTAAACAATAACGACGTCAATTTATTGTTCATCTGATTGACAATGTGTCAGTCAAAAACGTACTTACTCATTTCAAGTGGCGATATCGTTTAATAAAGAGGTTGATAAAATGATAAGTGATAATTGTTTACTATTTGAAATCATCCTATAAGTGGTTTGACGTCATCCGCACTTTTTGTCCGACCCCTGAATATGTATATGGTTAATAGTAGGCACATATTGCGTCGCATTCTTAAATTTTAAAATATAAGTGTGCTAAGTGTTAAGTACTCTTTCTACTTTTTAACTTTAATATTACAACAAAAAAAATATTTGATTCAAAACAGTGCACGACGACTATGAAATTTGAGATGTAATAACAGAAGCTACATACCAATTCCTTATATGTGAACACGCGCCGCGGATGGCGCGCCTCATTTGTAGGCTATGACAAATATTGTATCTAAGTGTAGAAAAGTTCTATTGTTAAGTTAAACAGATGAAATAAAAACACGAAATATTAAAATGAGATTAAATTACCTATACATTCAATTTACTTGGAGCTAGGAAACGTTATGAATATGTGCCATTCCTTTAACCATATTGTTATTTCGTCATCAAGCATACATATTTAATAAAAAAAAATAACACACATCAACAAAAACTAGGGAAATTATTATTGAGAAACTATATAAAAACACTGTTTAAAAATCCAAGATAGCAATTGCTAATATTACAACCAACGAAAAAGAAATTTAAAATAACTGTTGAATATAACACGACGTTTCCCCGAAAAAAAAAGAATGTCATCAACATCAACCAAGTCAACTGCTTAGAACCTAAAATAGTCATACTGCTCCTGGCTTTCCCCAAATCTCTCAATTCCATTTCCGTTGTGGCGGGACCGGGACAACTCATATCACACGCCATTCTCCTCGACTCCATCTCCAGCAAGGTCACGTCTGGGTCCCGGGACGCGAACAAGCTCCCTGCTGCAACTTCCAGCTTCACAGGCTTTTATTTAAAAAAATATAATTTGTTTTATTTTAGTCCATTTCCACTTCTGGTTTTTTGCCACTTGTCCAATTTTAAATATTAATATATGTATTTTAACACTTATACTATTTAGTTACGTCCACATTACACATAATGTTTATTTGTCGTAAAACACCAAACCAAAGTTCTATTAGTCTTTCAACCTTACACTTTCACTTTTTCTTGTATTAGTCCTTTTATTATATTACATTTTTTTTTATTAACTTCCCCTTTTCATTCAAATGGTCCAATATTTTTCACCAAGGACAACGGCCATTATTTCTGGCTGGCGCAGCGCACCGCCAGTGCAGCACGAGGCCGCACTGGCAGGGTCGCCATGTAGGGATGGGCGTTGAGACAAACAACTAGGTTCGAGTATAAACGTATAATGCATTAAATAACACTTACAAGGCCTTAAATACTATAGTACCTATGCGCATGTATGTGTGTGGGTATGGTGTAATATACACACTACAGTATGGAGGAGGCCTATGTCCATAAATGGACATCCAATAGAATTTAAATTATTATAATCGCAATATAAATTAATAAATATTTCAATAAGATAACAGTACATATAATATAGGTAATCGAAAAAAATGACATAAAATAATTAGTGTCCGACCGAAGGTTCGGTTTCGTTTTCGGTTTCGGCCAGTTTCGGCCAAAAAATCATGTTTCGGCCGTAGTTTCGGTTTCGGCCAAAAAACGGCCGAACCTTTCGGCCGGGCCGAAACATACGCAATGGTACTTCGTTCTATGAAACTAAACTATGTGACAAAGACCAAAAGTTGTGGAACAAGTAGGACAACAATATTAATAGTATTAATACATATACCTAGTCTACTGATTTATGTATATAGAAATTAATCAGTCTGTCGCATGTTACTGGGCCTGGGCTAGGGAATAATAAGAAAACTCATCATCTTCCTCGCGGTATCCCAGCATTTTGGCCACGGCTCATGGGAGCATGGGGTCCACTTGACAACTAATCCCAAGAATTGGCGTCGGCACTAGTTTTTACGATAGCGACTGCCATCAGACTGACCTTCCAATCCAGAGGGTAAACTAGGCTTTATCGGGCTAGTCCGGCTTCCTCAATGGTAAATATCAAATGATATTTCGTACATAAGTTTTTTTTTAGTTCCGAAAAACTCATTGGTACCAGCCGGGGTTTGTAGTGTTTGTACCTGCGACCTTTGGATTGAAAGTCGCACGCTCTTACTCACCGCTAGGCCACCAGCGCTCAAGGGAATAATAAGAAAACTATTACAATAAAAATAAATGTGGATTATTTGTGTAATATTACTCGTTAGCGGTTTAGGTATAATTAAATGTTTTAACAAATTGATTTTAATATCAGACACATAAATTGTTCAACTTTGATGGCAAATATCTCGAAGACAATGAACTTTGAAGTAAATATGGAATACTAAAATGTCATTCAATAGAAATTGCTAACTATGTAAACAAACCGCCATACTAAAATTGACACTGAATGTCAAATTACTAGTAAGTTTTGTGTACATAGTTCGCAAGTTCTATTGAATGACACTTTATATTGCTGTTAATATGGTAAGCTACAAAAAACATAAGAAAACTAAGGGATTCAGATCGAAGGTCATTGCCGTGGCGGAGCCCCTGTCACATTTCGGTTTCGGTTTCGGTTTCGGCCGAAACTAGAGCCAAAGCCGAACATTCGGTTTCGGTTTCGGTTTCGGCAAAAAAACATGTTTCGGTCGGACACTAAAAATAATATAGTTACATAAAATTAGGTCCGTGGGGTCCGGGAGCTCAAAATCTATTTACATATTTGGCCAAACGGCTGGTTGAGGTCACTGGGGCAAAAGAGCTGGCAGCTTCCTCGCTCAACGAATAAGCGTTGCAATTCAGCGAGGAAATGCTGCCAGTATCTTTGGTATTATGCCCCAGGGGCCCTCTTTAGATATAGATTTTTAGTTTTCCTTTTTTAAGTAGTAGTTTTAGTTTTGTAGGTCATAATTAGATTAATTTACTGAAAAATGTAAATAGTATAAATTAATGTTTTTTATAATGAATCATGCATGATGTATCGTTTTCTATTGGAAATAAATGGCAAAATTATAATTAATTATTATCATTATTAACTTATAAAAGGTCCAATGTTCAAAGTTGAAACAAAATATTACTATTCATATATGTATGTATTTTGGCTACAAGGTTGGAAGTTTGATACCCTTATAAAAATAAATATCTGGTATTTTTGTCGGTAGTGGCACTTTTATTAGCAGATAAATAATAAAATGCTGCTGTTTTTTTTTTACTATTTCGAATATTATCAAATAATCATTGAATAAGCTTTGATAGAAACCGTCATTCCAAATTATGTTTTGCTACTAAATATACCTTTCACTTAACTAATATCTACTTAATATATAGCTGGTCAACCAGATCTTGACAGTAGAAAAAGGCGGCAAATTTGAAAAATGTAGGCGCGAAGGGATATCGTCCCATAGAAAATTTGAATTTCGCGCCTTTTTTTACTTCACAAGATTTGGTTGACCAGCTATAAAAATAACAATAAAATAGAGCTATAATAAAAAAGTAAAAAAGATAATGGCAGCGGTGGGATTCGAACCCACGCCTCCGAAGAGACTGGTGCCTTAAACCAGCGCCTTAGACCGCTCGGCCACGCTACCTGTTGTGAGCCGTGTCGAAATAGGCGTTCAGTTGCCTTTAGTCATTCTATCTTTATCTGTCCCCATTTTGAATGAACCTGATAATAGATTAGGTCTCCTCTGTTTTGTACTTGCTATAAATGAACATTTGTTTTGAATAATGTATCATCATTTATTTATAGATTTACATTTGTTTATTGAACTGGTAAGTTAATATTGTCATACGTAGTCGGTCCATAAATTCTGTCACAAAGGTTTTTACTAAAAATGTTATAGATACAATTCCCTTATTATTCACATACATGGTTTAAAAGCTTATTTTATGATACATTACTTACTATATAATTCAACGTAATTTAGTGTCTCAGTTTTGCATAATTTTATATAAGTAATATTTAAAAGAATTTATGATAAAAATACCCCAAAATTACGTGCTCTGTTCAAGGTATTTTAAATTGATCCATATTTATTAATTTATATTTTTTTAATGGTTGAATCTTACATAGAATAAAAGCTAGGTCTTTAAAATTTATTTAGATATACATATAATACAAGTGTATTGGACTGCTAAAATTACTTCTGTACACATTTTACCAAATGTACCTACTCGTTGTATGGCAATCAAAAATAAGCGTACTGTTACTGAAAAGTGTCCTAAGTTGAAAGGGTATTTAGTAGAATTGCAGACTGATCGGATAACTAAATGCTGGTGACAAAATAAAGTTCTAATAAAGTAGGTATAAGTTTTCACAATCCGGCCGCGTGTTCGCGTCTAACGACAATCACAATGTAACCTGACCAGCTATCATGGTCGTATTTTTATCACCTGTCATGCTATGCGTCACTTTCGCACTTACATATTTGTTAGAACGTGACAGCAATGGTGACAAATGATAAAGAGCCGGCCATCATAGCCCTACAGGAATAAATTAAAGTCACGATATAAGTTTTATAGCGGGTGTAGGTATAATAAGAATAACCGGCACTGAAGTTAAACAGTTTATTAAACTTAAGACACGGTTTACGATACACAACAGTCCACTATACTTTAAAATACTAAAATTATTACAATTGAACAAAACTATGATCGGTCGTAGGGTCGGATACGCGCATACGTTTGTACACCAAGATCTCGGCTACCGAACTAACTCGCGCGCAGCGCCCTCAGCGATCACGCGATACAACTTGGCGGCGCACGCGCCCATTATAAGTTGACCCGCGGCTTAAGCTGTTAAGAAGCGAGCCGGGGTCGACCTCGATTGGTTCTCTTGGGAAGACGCTCACAAGGCGTGATATCCCTTTCTAACGCACGCGTGGGCGTGCTGTCTCTGTCACACGCTATAGACTCCCCCTCGAGTTCATGAAGACGCCCACGTCCATGGACTCGCACAACACTCTGGTCTCGGTTACGTGGACGACCTCTATTTCGTTTAGGCACTACGGGAGAAGGAAGCACATCATCTCTACTATTAAATCGAACGAGCTGAGAGGAGTGATACTTGCCCAGAACCTCACCGGGTGAGTCAGGAACAGCGACCAGGTAAGTTGTAGGACTAACCCTCTTAACAACCTGGTAAGTACCATCCTTTTTCGGCACACACTTGGCCGAGACGTTCTTTGCTGCATTGCTAAGAACACGTGACTTAATGAGGACACTGTCCCCGAAGTCAAATACGTCACCTTGCTGACGAGACTTGTCAGCGAGTTCCTTACGCCTGTCTTGCTGAGCTTCTACCCGATCTCGTACCGCTGACAGGGAACTAATAAGCGAGCGAAGATATGGCGTAACCTGAGGAACAATGTTTTCCTTGTCGAGGACGGCTCTCAAATCATAACTAACCTTTATGACATCCGCCAGCAACTTCTCTACTTCCGCTTGCATGACCTCCTTCTTGGCAGGCGTGACGTGACAAGGCGGCACCGCGATAAGCGCACGGTCGCCCGCGTCGATCCTGTGCTCTGGATAAAAAGTTAGCCCTCCCCCTAGCTCAAACAGGTCCTTGTTTTCAGGGGGCAACTGGGCAAGCAACTCGTGTTGTTGCGCACCGAACAAAGTGGCTTCGTCCTCCCGAAGTACCTCTAAAGCAGCAATACACAGAGCTGGAGATGACACGCTTTCAAACTGTAACCCATACTTTTGTTTACTATTCTCAGCGAAATACCAAAGATCGTCGCGAAAATCAACGATTAAACCGAAATCCTTAAGGAAATCTATTCCTAGGAGAGACTCGTTACTAACGGCATCAGGAAAAATCACAAAACTAGTTTTTCTTGTCTTGTGTTTCAGTGTCACCTCCACCTCCGCGGTGAGTACAGTCATATCCCTACTAACACCGTCTGCCAACCTAACACTCATTGTTGACGACACTAACGGGTGTCCTTTACTTCGCAGGAAAGCGTATAACGTGTGACCGGCAACACTAGCCTTAGCCGCAGGATCAACAAGTGCTGAGCCACTCGCCCCAAGAATATTTATAATCATAATAGGACGGGGAGAAGCCTTGACACTGACCTGACAAACATTAACATTATCACCACAAACTTGATTTTCATTACAAAATAAAGTTTGACTAACATTACTACAAGACACATTTTGACTTTCATCATTACAAAATAAAGCTTGTACGTAACTAAAATCACCCACGGCATGCGTAGGGTTACCTCCTCCACAGTGCGCAGGCGAGGGGTTAGCGGTCGGCGCGGCGCTTGTCCCTGGCGCAGGCGCCGCCGCTGCCCCGTGACCGGCGGCGTAAGTATCGCGTTCTCGCAAACACTCGCGAGCACGCGCAGGACTTTCGCAGAGCCGTACGCCGGAAGTTTCGCCGCCCCGTACCTGCGCCGTCACGGCGTCGGGCGGCGGTGATGCAGGTTGCGACGAGTCGTGTCCGCTCGACCCGCCCTCACGCGGGTTGGCGGCGCCGTCGACGTCACAGGATACTACGTCGAGCGAATAAAACGACAGCCCCGATTTAGAGTTACAATTAGGACACTTAGACCGAATAACATCAGGGGCACCGCAACCGTAACACGTAACTTTCTCAACGACTTTATTTTCTACGCACTTATCACTTTTTTCACCTTTATTTAACCTTTCACAATTGTCTTTACTGTGCCCGCCGCGACGACAGTAAACGCAAAACAAACGACGTGGTTTGGCGTCAACTTGATCGGAAGAACCCGGCGACGACGCACGCGACGTTGAAGCGTTGGCGCCGTTGGCCTCGTCGGCGGCGCGTTGCGTAGCAACGTCGCTCGCACCGCTGGCGCGCGACCTTGCGCGATTCGGCGAAATGCTCGCTG
Source organism: Cydia amplana (assembly GCF_948474715.1). NCBI lineage: Eukaryota > Metazoa > Arthropoda > Insecta > Lepidoptera > Tortricidae > Cydia > Cydia amplana. Next base: position 5,988,330 of record NC_086084.1, read on the forward strand.
CCGTAGTACTTTGACGATCGCTCGACTTCTTTGCTGCAACGGGTACATGATTCTCTTTGCGTGAATCTTCAATACTTTGACAATGTTTCAACAAAGTATCAAACGTATCTATCTTTTCTCTTTTTAACCTTTTTCGTATGCGGCGGTCTAAGAGCCCGAATACCATATCTATTTGGACTCGCTCGCTAAGGTCTTCTGGTGGCAACTTAGCTAACAATGCTCTGGCTTTAGAAACAAATATCTCCGTATTTTGTTCACCTTGAACCAAAGAGAAAAGCTCTGTGTATATTACAAAAGGAGGGCGTCGCTCGCCGAAAGCACTTCGCAGCTTATCGAGCGCATCTTCCCACGTCCTTACTTGTGATTTTACACCTTGCCACCAAACTCCTGCATCCTTAGTAAGCAGTAGCGACAAACCGCGAACAGCATTTTCGTCCGTAATATGCATGCACGACTTGTAACTTTCGATGTTATCCACGAAGCTTTCTAGATGCTCTTCTTTGCTGCCGCTGTAACGAGCCGTACATTGTGCAAAGTTACCATTAACTGAAGCGAATGTAGCAGCCGCAGCGATGGCAGCAGCCGTGGCGTCAGCCTGTGACGGAGTTGAAGACCTCACCTCGCGAAGCAGTTGCTGACAAAACTCGTTCTGAGATTGTTGCAAGGTGGTCAACATCGTCGTTAGGGCTTCCTGGTTCATCGTGATGTTCTCGTTGACAGACTCGTTGCTCCCCAACGAGAGTCTACCACCACGACGCCGACGTGTTTGAGGCATTTTCGAGACAAGTCACGGCCGGTAGATACTCTTGGTAAACGCGCGATCGAACATTCCAGACCCAAAAACGTTGGGCGGCCAGAATATAGCGGGTGTAGGTATAATAAGAATAACCGGCACTGAAGTTAAACAGTTTATTAAACTTAAGACACGGTTTACGATACACAACAGTCCACTATACTTTAAAATACTAAAATTATTACAATTGAACAAAACTATGATCGGTCGTAGGGTCGGATACGCGCATACGTTTGTACACCAAGATCTCGGCTACCGAACTAACTCGCGCGCAGCGCCCTCAGCGATCACGCGATACAACTTGGCGGCGCACGCGCCCATTATAAGTTGACCCGCGGCTTAAGCTGTTAAGAAGCGAGCCGGGGTCGACCTCGATTGGTTCTCTTGGGAAGACGCTCACAAGGCGTGATATCCCTTTCTAACGCACGCGTGGGCGTGCTGTCTCTGTCACACGCTATAGTTTTAAATTAATTAAGTATAATACGATTTGATCAGTAATAAACAAGCTTTCAAATCATGGGTATATTATTTTATTAAAACCTTCGTATTACATTTTATCAGCCAATACCTTTATGACAGGACTTATGGACTGACTACGTAGTTATATCTCTATAAAAATGCAATACAAGATGTCATAGACAAATAAGTACCTAATGTTTTGCTTACGTTTCTTTCGAATTCTTTTTATCATTTCGATCGAATAACATCCAATGGGTTTAGGAAAACCACGGAGTAGGGTAGACCGGGGACAATTGAAACAATTTTCCTTTAACCGCCTGTAACCGTTATATTTTTATGAGTAGAAAGATGTACGCCCAAAATATTTCAAGGTTAGTTATCTGGTTCCTAAATGAAGTGTATTTGGATGGTCTATAATCCATAGTTTTTTTACAATAATTTAATAATGAGAATGGGGCAGTATGGTTCAATTGACCTCACATGACTGTCAATTGAAACACTATGTGAGGTCAATTGAAACACTCAAATATCTTCGGCACAATGAAAGACCTTATATCTGTTTTTAATCTTTTTCATCACTACATCTGCATACAATGAGCTCATCAAAAGTTCGCAAGCATAAAATAAATATTTACAGTACATATGGGGCTACTTTTCCGCACTAGTGCGTAAAATAGCACTTTTCGTGCGTATGTCGAAACTTTAAAGTGCCATATGTACTGTAAAACGTTGTTCGATACACGTGCGAATAGGTAATTCGCAACTCGTGTCGATTTAAAACACTCCCTTCGGTCGTGTTTTAATTTATCGCCACTCGTTTCGAATTTCCTCTTTTTCGCACTTGTATCGAAAATAACTATTCTCAATTTATGAGCATCTGAACATCTCGATCAAAACGAGCGGGAAAAAACAAGAGTATACGACTTTTAGTTTTCTTTCTTGCTGCTACCTTATACATTTATCTTAAGCAAAGTCGTTTTAATGCAATTATAAAATATAACGATATAGAATCGCAGAAAACAAGCATAATCATGTTTCATACAAAAGTGCTTGTTTCAACTAAGGTCACTGCGGGCAAGACCGGCATACTTTTTTTTTTCTACTTTGGAGTGATCTAGTTGCGTTAATTATTCACCTACGTTAGGTACCGTTTGTAATCGCATACGATGTAGAATTTAATAATTAATAGTTATTATGTATGTATGTATAAACTCTTTATTGTACAAACACAAAACACAAATTTATTAGCCATAGTGACAGATCGTTTTAATCATAAATTAAGCAAAAACATTAGTATTTTTAAAAAATCGGCGAGTAGACGGACTTCCCTTGTAGTTTAAGGGATGTCCGTCTAGTAATGATATGAGCCAATCTATGGGTGCGTATATGTTCGTAGTCGAATTCCTAAAAAGAATGAATCAAGACAATGAAAAGTGTACTTTCAACTTGTTAATATAGGGTTCTGATTCGAAATAAACGCCATTTTTCTAATATAAAGGCAAGTCTAATATACTACGAAAATGGGGTAGTAAACCTTTTATGGCTAATAATTACACGTAATCATTTTTTAGATTTCCGAAATAAAAGACCAATAGAAATTTTAAAATGTACTTTATTCGTTTCTTTTAATTTACTGAGATGAAAATTTAGGAAACTAACATCATGCGTAATGTCAGGAGGATTTGTCGATACCTTATCAAATCGTTATAATATTAAAATCGCAAAAACAGTTGGTAATCTCTGATTTAACGAAAGTGACGGACTTGCCTTGTAAATAATAGACGGACTTTCAAACTTAGTCAAATGTTAATGTGATAAATGGTGGAACGTATAATTACAAAACTAAGCCAAATTCTGATATTTTAAACACAGAATTAAGATAACTGGTTCTTATGCTACTTACGTAAGTACTTTCTGATGCACAATCTTTTCAAAAACTATTTTTAATAAAAAAAATTCGAACGGCTGTCGAACTATGACTTCGAGTTCAAAACACGAAGTTACTTATTTAGGCGGATTGCTCTGAAATTGGTTGTCACAGCGCCATCTGTTTTAGAGTGAGAGAACTAACGCGCAAAGCTGATTAATCGACTAGACTCCAAAGCGGCATACGCCTTCAAATTCAAAAGTTATAACGTGTTGACGGACTTGCCCTGTAGACGGTCTTGCCCGCAGTGACTTATAACAATGTTTCAATCACAACCATTCCGTGTACGTAGTACCTACCCTGTGACAACGAGTGTTCGGAGTGTTGCAAACTTCTGGATGTAAAATGAAATAATACTTAGACGCAATAAAATAATCAGTTTAAATTGTTTTATTAAACAAAACATTAAAAATTAAAACATTAAAAATCAAACATTTGGGCCGCTTTTCTGAAGGACTTTCCAGAGATCACTTAAATTCCTCGCCTGCTGGACGTTTTCGGGGCATCTAAAAAAAACGGCTCAATAAATGTATCTTACAGAAATAGGATGTAGGTAGACTAGGTAGTAGTGTAGTATTATATTTTTAATATGAAACTAATAAACCTAGGTAGGTCAAAAACTACATAAATATAGTCCGTCAACCAAATCTTGTCAGTAGCAATGTAAAGCAAACTAAAGTAGGGCAACACTCAAAGAGCAGTATTGCGCTAAGAAAAGCAGCAATGTACATCGAACCAACTGATTTTTTTTCCGCTGAGCGCGCCCTGTGTACGTCAATTCAAATTGTCACTCGCGGTTTATTGAAAAAAATTGAAACATGGACGGACAATTTAAAAGCGATGTTAAAACAATGTTAATCAAAATGATGAACAAATTTGAAGATATCAAAAACAACTCCCTATCGTAGTGCTTATATTCTCTTTGTTCCCTAAGTCCCTTGTCTTCTAAGTTTACTAAAATAAAATCATATCAAAATGCAGATAATTAGATAGTGCATATATTTGTTATTTACAATATAATATGCCACTTGTTAATGTAAATTAGTGTACTGTTCTGGATAAATATGACATACCTGTGTAATTTTTTGATTGGTATATATTGTACAATATACATATTAAAAATAAAACAACTGATATTTGGGTGTTTATTTAATTTAAAGGTAAATAAGATAAGGGTCACTTTTCGACTTGGTTGCGTTGTACACGTACATAAACCGCCATAGGTAAGTATTGTCTGAAAAGATACTACCTACTACGAACGCCTTATATTGGGCAAGATTTAATCCTGCAACAAACATGTATGGATTAGGTAGATATTGCGAAAGAACGGCGATATAATCAAGGCTCTTAATACTGTTTAAAAGGTTTACCTTTGTAAATAGTCACAACTGATTGCTGAAAATATTAGACATGTGGGCCTATGGACGGTTTCCAGGACACAATTTATGGTCTTGTTAGATAGATTTAGGTATACGTTTTAATTTTATTTATGCCTTTTAACCCTAAAACAAAAAAACTGAACATAATCTTAAAAGTTCGAAAGAGTTCTTCCAGTACTTGTCATAACCGCAATTTTTAGTAATGTTTACCATCAACGAGCATGATTGTACATTGTAGGCCCCTTAGCTTTGCTTATTCTTATTTAATGTATTGGTATTTAATGGTGACAGCAGAAATATCTCTTGAAACAGAAACGATTCAGAATGAAAACAAATAAGGTGACGGCTGTCATTCACGATTCCACATTCCACAGATAAAACACAGATGACACGCGTTTTGGGTTTTGGAATTATTTGAACACAGTGTTGCTAACCCGCGATTTTTCAAATTTGCCGCCTTTTACTACTGACAAGATTTGGTTGACGGACTTTAATAGTGAACATTAATAGAACAAACATAATGTGCATCTAATACAGAACCTCCTTATATTTTAAAGTCGGCTATTTTTGGGGACGATTAAAACGCGAAGTCGATTGAAATGTTTCAATCGTCCACAAGCAAGTTGTTTCTATCGTCCCCACACCTCGTTTTTCACTTCAAAGTCAAATATAATATATAAAAAAGACTCGAACGCTGATCAACGGCCATTAAAACATTCGTTTATTCCTAACTCGAACACCAACATAATTTGATTAGTCAAAATACAAGAGTAAACGAAGTTATAAGAAAATATACGAGAGCACAAATACTTACTTTTTACCGCGAAAAACTGGTTTGGCTCGTGGACACTTCTGTCTCGCACCGTCGCTCGAGGGCTACAGTACGGTTACCATCGGTTTGTAACTGACATAAACGCCGTCGAGAACGTAATTTACTTTCTATACATCCCGTTTGCATGAATATGCGAGTGCGAGCGAGATGTATAGAAAGTAAATTACGTTCTCGACGGCGTTTATGTCAGTGACAAACTGATGGTAACCGTACTGGTAGAGGATTCAATTCAAACATGGTCGACCGCGTGTACCGAGTGTTGCGACTGACGCGTAGGTATTATAGTTTTCGAGAAATTTGACTTGTTTCAATCATGATGTGTTTCTATTGTCCTCGGTCTACCCTACCTTAAGTACCTACCTATGCATGTCATAAGTGCTATGTCACAAGCCCTCATAGAAATAAGTCAAATACAGCCTACAGTATCGATAGTTCTCGGAATCAGTGCGCACACGTTGTTTTCCGTGGAAAGCTGTAAACGCGCATTTGCGCGAACAGGGAAATATGCCCGCAATTTACGAACTCCGATTTTCGCGGTTATAGCCCATCAGGTTTACGGAATGCGTGTCCACTGTGGTAGGTACACCTGGTACACACTTTAATTGCTAGCTGTGGCTTTCTTTGTGCAATCTTTCACTATTAACACATTCGCTGCGTTACGGGAAGCATTTAGCCGTATTTGACTTACCGTCGGTGCGGCGGTGGTTTTTCTATGTTCTCGTGTGAGTAAGAAAAAGATGACTATATTCCCGATATTCTTATTTCATGTATATTCTATTTCAAAAGAAAAAATGTACGGGAAGTATTTTTGCGTAACGCACTGAAAGTTTTTTTTTCTTTAGCGCGGCACGGGTGCTATTTGTCCGTACTCCATGACCCCGTACCGCACCGAAAGGTGGGTATTAGGCAGCGCTCAGATTGGTCATAGTGCTGCGCATTGTTCACGTTTCCGCGTCGATACGACATTTTATTAATGCGACAATTCAAGACTATGACATCTATATTGAAAATTACCTAGGTACTCTAAAAGTCCAACCCCTTTTTATAATTGTATGAGGATGAATAATATTTGTTTTGAACACTTACAGACACGATGACGATAATAAATATGTTGTCGATTATAAAAGTCGTTATCGATTATTTAGTATCCCATCACTAGTGTTATATACGGCCTGTGCGGCAAGGGAAGTATATTCCCGTAAAATTAAGGGTTTTGAATAATTCCTATATCTTTTGGAATTTTATACAGATCCGCGGGCGACGGCAGCTGTATATAAACAAGGATATAGTATATTGATCAGAATGACTTTTAGTTCAAATCGGTAACATTCCAGGTCTGTAATAGAGACCTTTAAAGTCAGGATATGGTACGGGAAAATGTAGGTCGTGTCGCAAATTTGGCTTTTTCAATACGGGAAGTATATGACTCGTAAAGCACTGGCAGTAAGTTTGGGTTATGTGTGGGTTATTATGGCGAATGTGTTAAATTAAACGATTCGAACAACTTAATTGGCCTAATAAATCTTATTTTACTTGTGCGATCCAATTGAACACACCGAAGTTGAAAGATAACTCACAAATAAAACTAAATGCCGCAATACCACCCAACGATTGTCCTAAAACTCCCAACTATGGTTCATAAGTAAGTGTTTTCGTTCATGGGACTTTTATGTAAACGTCGTAGTTCCGAGGCTAATTTTTTTTTAATGGAATAAAAAACACAGACTAAACCAAAAACGGTATTGGTATTGACCATGGACCTAGAATATTACGGACGGACTGTCACCTAAGACAAACTGTGACACTGCAATGGCGGACGGTTTGAATGTGTGCGTGTAGACAAGTGTTACCATGTAACACAAATTCTCCCCTAATGGTGAAACAATTATTTTTAATATCGTCCTTGTTTTCAAATAAAAAAATTAGGACAGTTTTACGTTAGACAATAAAAAAGGTGTGTACGTATCTGATTTTATAGGTCTTGAAAATGCGCAATATTGCACAATTACTTTGTGCAAACATTATTTTCAATACCTAATGATATTTAGCATCGTAATGAAATGAGTTCGTCATGTTTTTTTAATTTATACATTTAACTTGAAACATATCTGGTTTTCAACAAAAAAATTATAATACATAACAAACAAACGTTAAGTATCGCTCCTTAGTATCGGGAAATTACCATACCGACCTAGTTTCAAATGCACAATCAATAATTTAACCATTTACCTAAATGATCTCTTAATACATAATGATTTAATAAGAAGGGTATCAATTACCCTACTTTCGGGAAATTACCCTATTCATGTTACTGGTCACACTCCTGTTTTGCAGTTTGATAATTTCTAAACAACAAATTATCGTGATTTTACGTACTAATTGATAAACTTAAGTATGAAAAGTTATTCCGTGACTTTTTTTCTTTCGATCGGTACAATTCTAGCAGGATTTAACTACGCATGCCGGCATATTTTATATTTTTCTTCGACATGTTTACTTCAATGACGTTTCGATTCGTCTGACGGCAAACTGGTGGATGTGGGCTGTCAATGTGTGTATATCACGCGTAAATACTTAGAAACTGGTGGATGTTGGAATCACAGTTGTGTTGTAAGCGAAACTCTGTCCGTAATATTATAGGTTCATGGTATTGACACTTAATTATGTACGTATTGAACTTGTGACTGTGTCGTAGTACCTACAGGACTATAGTTAGGTGGTTGATGGTTAATTCAGTATAGAAAGAAATAAGCTTACTTAAGCCTATTGGGTGAATTGTACAGTAAATATTATATTAGATCAGGTAAGTACCTAGGAGTTAGAATGTCGCAGTCCTTTTTTCCAAGTCAGGGCCTTGGATATTGGTTATATGCCATGCCAGTGGTGGCAGAAATACGTACAAGCGAAAACAACGCACAACTGGAAAAGTGTGAACTTTCGTAGGCCATTTCATAGTATCATTTCATAGGTGAGCCATATCGCCAGGAAGTGGACCAAAATGTTGACGGATTGGTTGCAGCTTTCGGTTGAAAGAAGCGCCTGGCGTCCGTTGGCTCGTTGGGTGGACGATATTCGGAAAATCGCAGGACACCTCTGGATGAGACAAGTTTAGGATGAGGATAAGTTGCGTACTTACACGAAGAGAGGTAGGCTCAGCAGTGAGCGACAGGAGGCTAATGAAAGGTGATGCCGTCAGTAGATATATTGGCAACATTACATTGTACGCAACGTATTAGGAACGTAATTGATAGTTCGTCATAAACCAAGTTTACGGTAGCCGATTTTGTAGCATTGGGGTAATATCCGCGCTGTCAGGACCCGTTAATGTCCATTGAGGTATATAGAAGAGACGACATCTCGAACAAAATGTTTCTGCACCTCAGAGAAGTGCATGCATTTCTTTGCTTTTAGTACGTCACCGACCACTGAGGAGATGCCACACATGTACAGAAAATTTAAAAATAAATTTAAAAATGCCTTCGTGCGTGTTAAAAAGTTGCAACAATAGCACAAGAAAATATAATAAAAGGGATGGAATAACATTTCACCGGTAAGCAATGGAATAACTGTTGATTTACTATTATTTAGTTTTCAAAGTAAATGTTTGGTCGTAGAAAAAGTATTGTATGCAACGTTGTTTAACTGAGTCAAAAAATACTTCTCTGAGGTGCGGAAACATTTTGTTCGAGATGTCGTCTCTTGTTATATACCTCAATGTTAATGTCGGGTCAATATAGTGGCCACAATGATGCAAGATTACAGTCATTAAACGTAAGCTGTGTCTAGTTTGAATTGAGATATTTGATGGTTTGTAAGTACGAACGCGCTTAAAGAAATGTGTACCTACTTGTATAACTACACTTTCTGACATAGATACTTTTTACGCTACTCTACTTTTTAAATTTAACTATACCTATACATCATTTGTGTCGCTTCCAAGCAAAAATTCCCACTTCGTCGCTTGCCTTATGGACGCTTTGACAGGTTATTTGTATCTAATCTATCTATCTATCCTTTAAACGAGCAATTCATATTTATTTATATATTATATTTCGGGATCTATGAAACGGCTTTAACGATTTCGATGAAATTTACTATATGGGGGTTTTCGGGGGCGAAAAATCGATCTAGCTATTCTAGCTAGGTCTTATCTCTGGGAAAACGCGCATTTTTGAGTTTTTATATGGGGCATTATCGATGAAAAGGGACCTTATTGTCGACGGCGCTTACACCGCACAGCGTCGCGCGGCATTGTATTTATATCAGAGCATCGTTAATAATGATTTGTATATAATATTCCAATATTATTATGGAATAATAACATCAATAAATTGCTCTGATAATTAGCTTAAGATAATATACAGGGTGGCCCATTTAGATCGGTCAGTATGGGAAAATCTGAAACAATAAGACATACGACGATCTCTTCTTAGGAACCATGTCATCGATTTTAGTAACAAGAAAAACTGCATGGGCCACCCTGTATATGTTACGATTCATAAGTGCTTGTTGCTAAGCGCCATCGACAATAAGGTCCCTTTTCATAGATAATGTCACATATGTTTTCCGAGCAAAGCTCGGTCTCCCAGATATTAAAGATAAAAGCAAACAAAGGGACCTTTGACTAGACTTCGACACATTTATTTTTATCAATATCTGGGTGACCGAGCTTCGCTCGGAAAACATATAAAAACTCGAAAATGCGCGTTTTCCTAATAGCAAATTTCATCGAAATCGTTAGAGCCGTTTCCGAGATCCCCGAAATATATATATATATATTATATATATATATATATATATATATATATATATATATATATAATATATATATATATATATATATGTCGGCGGCAGATCGTAAAATCGGGCATATCGAGATATTCCTAGGCATATCATGAAACGCCGCCATTTCATGATCTGACTAAGTTTAACCCAGGCGTATCACGATCTGCCTTATAAAAGAGGCGGCAGATCGGTCAGACCAATGTATTCGTTGATATTCCTAGCTTCATACCGGGCGCATCGTAAAATAATTGATGAGATATTCCTAGGCATATCATGAAACGCCGCCATTTCATGATCTGACTAAAATTAACTCAGGCATATCACGATCTGTCTTATAAAAGATTCGGCAGATCGATGGGAGCAATGTATTCGTCGAATTCCTAGCTTCATTCATACCGATCGCATCGTAAAATAATTGCATTTTTTGCCACTGGTGGCGCTGCATTCTATATGGCGCTGCGTCCGAGTCCAGTGTTGCCAGATCGTACCTTTTAATACAAGTTTACGTTCCTTTTGAGCCTTGAGGTTTGCTCGATACGGCTGGTGGTCGCTAGGCAGATCATGAAATGCCGGCGTTTCATGATCTGCCTAGGAATATGATCCATTGAGGTTTGCACGATATGGCTAGTGGTCGCGCTAGGCAGATCATGAAATGCCGGCGTTTCATGATCTGCCTAGGAATATCACCCCTTGAGGTTTGCACGATATGGCTGGTCGTCGCTAGGCAGATCATGGAATGCCGGCGTTTCATGATCTGCCTAGGAATATCACCCCTTGAGGTTTGCACGATATGGCTGGTAGTCGCTAGGCAGATCATGAAATGCCGGCGTTTCATGATCTGCCTAGGAATATCACCCATTGAGTTTTGCACGATATGGCTGATGGTCGCGCTAGGCAGATCATGAAATGCCGGCGTTTCATGATCTGCCTAGGAATATCACCCCTTGAGGTTTGCACGATATGGCTGGTGGTCGCTAGGCAGATCATGAAATGCCGGCGTTTCATGATCTGCCTAGGAATATCACCCCTTGAGGTTTGCACGATATGGCTGGTCGTCGCTAGGCAGATCATGGAATGCCGGCGTTTCATGATCTGCCTAGGAATATCACCCCTTGAGGTTTGCACGATATGGCTGGTAGTCGCTAGGCAGATCATGAAATGCCGGCGTTTCATGATCTGCCTAGGAATATCACCCCTTGAGGTTTGCACGATATGGCTGGTGGTCGCTAGGCAGATCATGAAATGCCGGCGTTTCATGATCTGCCTAGGAATATCACCCCTTGAGGTTTTCACGATATGGCTGGTCGTCGTTAGGCAGATCACGAAATGCCGGCGTTTCATGATCTGCCTAGGAATATCACCCCTTGAGGTTTGCACGATATGGCTGGTCGTCGCTAGGCAGATCATGGAATGCCGGCGTTTCATGATCTGCCTAGGAATATCACCCCTTGAGGTTTGCACGATATGGCTGATGGTCGCGCTAGGCAGATCATGAAATGCCGGCGTTTCATGATCTGCCTAGGAATATCACCCCTTGAGGTTTGCACGATATGGCTGGTGGTCGCTAGGCAGATCATGAAATGCCGGCGTTTCATGATCTGCCTAGGAATATCACCCCTTGAGGTTTTCACGATATGGCTGGTCGTCGTTAGGCAGATCACGAAATGCCGGCGTTTCATGATCTGCCTAGGAATATCACCCCTTGAGGTTTGCACGATATGGCTAGTCGTCGCTAGGCAGATCATGAAATGCCGGCGTTTCATGATCTGCCTAGGAATATCACCCCTTGAGGTTTGCACGATATGGCTGGTCGTCGCTAGGCAGATCATGAAATGCCGGCGTTTCATGATCTGTCTAGGAATATCACCCATTGAGGTTTGCACGATATGGCTGGTCATCGCTAGGCAGATCATGAAATGCCGGCGTTTCATGATCTGCCTAGGAATATCACCCCTTGAGGTTTGCACGATATGGCTGGTCGTCGCTGGGCAGATCATGAAATGCCGGCGTTTCAGGATCTGCCTAGGAATATCACCCCTTGAGGTTTGCACGATATGGCTGGTCGTTGCTAGGCATATCATGAAATGCCGGCGTTTCATGATCTGCCTAGGAATATCACCCCTTGAGGTTTGCACGATATGGCTGGTCGTCGCTAGGCAGATCGTGAAATGCCGGCGTTTCATGATCTGCCTAGGAATATCACCCCTTGAGGTTTGCACGATATAGCTGGTCGTCGCCAGGCAGATCGTGAAATGCCGGCGTTTCATGATCTGCCTAAGAATATCACTCCTTGAGTTTGCACGATATGGCTGATGGTCGCGCTAGGCAGATCATAAATTGCCGGCGTTTCATGATATGCCTAGGAATATCACACCCTACCCTACTATTTGATATGCCTAAACGTCGCTAGGCAAATCATCAAACGTTGATGTTTGAACGATATGGCTGGTAGTCGCTAGTCAGATCATGAAATGGCGGCGTTTCATGGTATGCCTAGGAATATCTCGATATGGCCGATTTTACGATCTGCCTCCGACATATATATATGTCGGCGGCAGATCGTAAAATCGGGCATATCGAGATATTCCTAGGCATATCATAAAACGCCGCCATTTCATGATCTGACTAAGATTAACCCAGGCGTATCACGATCTGCCTTATAAAAGAGGCGGCAGATCGGTCAGGCCAATGTATTCGTTGATATTCCTAGCTTCATACCGGGCGCATCGTAAAATAATTGATGAGATATTCCTAGGCAAGTAGGCATATCATGAAACGCCGCCATTTCATGATCTGACCAAAATTAACTCAGGCATATCACGATCTGTCTTATAAAAGATTCGGCAGATCGATGGGAGCAATGTATTCGTCGAATTGCTAGCTTCATTCATACCGATAATTGCATTTTTTGCCACTGGTGGCGCTGCATTCTATATGGCGCTGCGTCCGAGCCAGTGTTGCCAGATCGTATCTTTTAATACAAGTTTACGTTCCTTTTGAGCCTTGAGGTTTGCTCGATATGGCTGGTGGTCGCTAGGCAGATCATGAAATTCCGGCGTTTCATGATCTGCCTAGGAATATCACCCCTTGAGGTTTGCACGATATGGCTGGTCGTCGCTAGGCAGATCATGAAATGCCGGCGTTTCATGATCTGCCTAGGTATATCATCCATTGAGGTTTGCACGATATGGCTGGTGGTCGCGCTAGGCAGATCATGAAATGCCGGCGTTTCATGATCTGCCTAGGAATATCACCTCTTTAGGTTTGCACGATATGGCTGGTCGTCGCTAGGCAGATCATGAAATGCCGGCGTTTCATGATCTGCCTAGGAATATCACCCCTTGAGGTTTGCACGATATGGCTGGTCATCGCTAGGCAGATCATGAAATGCCGGCGTTTCATGATCTGCCTAGGAATATCACCCCTTGAGGTTTGCACGATATGGCTGGTCGTCGCTAGGCAGATCATGAAATGCCGGCGTTTCATGATCTGCCTAGGTATATCATCCATTGAGGTTTGCACGATATGGCTGGTGGTCGCGCTAGGCAGATCATGAAATGCCGGCGTTTCATGATCTGCCTAGGAATATCACCTCTTGAGGTTTGCACGATATGGCTGGTCGTCGCTAGGCAGATCATGAAATGCCGGCGTTTCATGATCTGCCTAGGAATATCACCCCTTGAGGTTTGCACGATATGGCTGGTCGTCGCTAGGCAGATCATGAAATGCCGGCGTTTCATGATCTGCCTAGGAATATCACCCATTGAAGTTTGCACGATATGGCTGGTGGTCGCTAGGCAGATCATGAAATGCCGGCGTTTCATGATCTGCCTAGGAATATCACCCCTTGAGTTTGCACGATATGGCTGATGGTCGCGCTAGGCAGATCATGAAATGCCGGCGTTTCATGATATGCCTAGGAATATCACACCCTACTTATTTGATATGACTAAACGTCGCTAGGCAAATCGTCAAACATCGTTGATGTTTGAACGATATGGCTGGTAGTCGCTAGTCAGATCATGAAATGGCGGCGTTTCATGGTATGCCTAGGAATATCTCGATATGGCCGATTTTACGATCTGCCTCCGACATATAAATAAACAAGAATTGCTCGTTTAAAGGTATTAGATTAGATAAGCTAGCCCAAGAAGTTGGTTTGTATCAGAACCCTTAATCTTAATTAAATTATAGCGTAACACGGTTCATCTTCACCAGCGTGTGCTTAGGCAACCCTGACCAAGAAAGTCGTAGGCGCCATGAGACCATTTTACACATGACTTTTAATGTTAAATAAATTAAATGAATTCCTTTTTATTCTAATGTGTTTTTGTAAAAAGGATTAAGTCTCTTCGCGTTACTACGCCGCTTACGCCCTCTTTGGAGCGGGACTATTGATTATTTCGAATTATTTGTATGCTTGGAACTGATCAGCGGCTGCTTTATAATTAATTATACATTATGTGCGCGTGTTTTGATTGGCCGACGCTTACACCGTAAACCGTTTTAAGTCAGGTCCCCACCGAAATGAAAACCAGCGCCACGGATTGCCGCGGCATTATGCTGAGTGGGTTCTATTTAAGCGTCCAATGTTTTTTACGTCTGTATATCTTCTTTTCCATATGTTGTGGCGTTAAATAAATGTATTTTCTTTCTTTCTTCTTTCTTTACATTTCCATAGATACTATTTTTACCTGAGTGTGTATGGTTCCATCCAGTCATCTTTTTCCCATATATGCTTCAGCAACTATGAGATGAGTGATAAAAGTTTTCGGTGTGACAGTGGCCGTCTGTATCTTCCCACGCACTACACCATACGAGTACTGGCCGATTATTGTAATCAAACTCGGTGTAAAGCCGGCTTTAATAAAAGTGTTAACTAAATGGTTATCAACTTACTGACAGGTAAAAATTAACACATAGTTCTTCGCTTGTCTTGTTATTATGGACCGAAAATGTAAACAAGTAGGAGATCGTTGGGTAAGCTTTTTTGGATGTATTTACCACCACTGGTTATTCAAATGCAATTTTTTTTATTGTCAGATAACAAATGATCCATTTTTTTGTTACTGCCTAGGTAGGTAGGTTAATTAATTGATTCATAAAAAAAATATACTCGTACTTTATAATTGCATACTTTATCGTAACACATATACTTTTGGTTTATTTTAATTGTGATCACTGATTTCAAATCAATAATTGTCGTCTTAAAATGAATAGATAGAAATAGGAACATTAAACATTAGTCATCAGAGATACAAAAAAAACATAATTTTCCTTTTTCAGATTAAAAGTCCATTCGCGGGCAAAAGATAGAAAAAAATTATTAGTAATTATATATTTTCTAACGTCTTTTTAAAGAATTGATCCAAGTACCTACAACGTTTTTGGTGTAGGTGCCAACATGTAGGTACCTACATGTACGTTGCGTAAGCATGTCTGCATGAACATAGCTCTACAAAATAATTTGTATTGCTGCCAGCTCAACGTGATTCGGAAGTATTCGAAACGCGATGAACAAACGGCGGGGCGAAGTTAGCTACCGACAAAAACAAAATAACACACCTTATCTTTTGTCTTATCAACCACTCTCTTTAAATAGATACTGTTGGGTTAACATGATTTAATCAAAGGCTATCGTTGGTTTTACTTTAGATGTGCAATTAGACTTACCAGACACATATTAAAAATATAACTAAGCCATACTAGGCAATAAGCTGATACTTTATCGTGTAATAAATTAAGATTGAATAGCCTCGCCCATCCCATCGTATTGGTAGATCTGAAATCTACACTTAATAGCAATTCATTTTTTTTATGTGAAAGTTCTATTTAATAATTATAATATTTAACCTTATTTCCTCACATTTTTAGTAAATATAAAATAGTAATTCGTGGATTCGTCGTCTTTTTCGGACTCAGCTCCGAATGACACAACCGAATCTCATCCACACATTTCCCGACCTCTTCAAACATAGTAGTAGGAACTATAAATTCAGTTAAAATATAATGAAAAATTCAAGTCGCTAAGTAGACACAAATAGATTAAAGCAACTTTTATAGATAATTATGGGAGGGTAACATGTTTACTTATATACCTAATATAATAAATTATAATCATTCAGCCTATATATAGGTCGTCAGCCTATATATAATCTCATGCGCGAGAGGGCTTTGGGTATAGTCCCCACGCTAGCCCAATGCGGGTTTACTTACTGCCAGATATCACTAATGTAGGAAATGCATATTAATGTGTTACTAATGATGTCAAGTTTACAAGAAATGCGATGACTTGACATGATTAAGTTGTTACGTAGTGAAAAGTCAATATAAGACACACATCAGTCATCTAAATGAAAGCAAAACAAACGGAATAAGTGTTGAGAAAGTTTCGAGAAAACGTCTAGATATTACTTTTGTAGCTTGGCAATAATTGGCCGAGCGAAAGCGAAGATCTCCGTTTCAGTTTGGGGAAAAAAATGCTCTACAGGTCGCATTTCTCGACCGATTTTCTTAAAATTTTATTAGTAGGTATCCCACTTCTGATGTCGGTTATTAATAAAAAACATTTTGGCCCATGAGGGGATCGAACCCGCGACCTTCGCGTTATTAGCACGACGCTCTAACCAACTGAGCTAATGGGCCGGTTGCGTTTTTGTATGAAAGTCACCAAGTTATGTTAAATTATATTTTGTATCTATATCCTGTCATAAACAGACGTACAATGTTAAGATAAGAAAGCTATAGATATTAATCTGATAGGTACGTGTAATAATAGAAATCAATGTCAAAGCAATGCAATGCACTTATTAGGTCCAGGCTTGCTGCACCCAAAAGGACGTGAAAATATATAGGCCATATAGGACCTTATATCCAAATGTTGAGTGAAATTCAGATAGTGCAGTCGCCATCATCTGATACCTATATCGTAGCGACCGAGGTGCTCAAAAATATCTGAACACGTACTTGCTCGACTTGGCTGCCCCCAGATACACATTACATAATGTAGGGCCCGGCCACATGTCAGCGGTGCGACGCCGCCGCCGAAATCTGCGGCGCCGCAGACCGCTCTGCGGCGTCGCCCGCCGCACCGCAAAATTTAGCGGTGCCGCGCTGCGGTGCCGCAATGCAGTGCGCGGCGCCGCGCGCGGTGCCGCCGAGCGGCGAGCAGTGCCGCGTGCGATGCCGCGCTACATAGTAAAGAATACAAATTCGACTACCAGTTGTTTGATCAGACATGGATCCCTTCACACGTGTTCTGCTCTTACTGTTGTTAAGAAGGCGCAGAAATAAAAAACAATTGAAAAGAAAATTTTGGGTGAACCCATATGTTCGTATAAAGAATGAAGATGGAAATCAAAAGAAAATACGAGGCGTTGAAGATAACTGAAAATAAATTTTATAACTATTTTCGAATGTCTATGCCGTGTTTTGAAGAACTTTTAAGCTTTTTATCACCTCGACAACAGCAAGAGCAGAACACGTGTGAAGGGATCCATGTCTGATCAAACAACTGGTAGTCGAATTTTTATTCTTTACTATGCAGCGCGGCATCGCACGCGACGCCGCGCACCGCTTTGCGGCACCGCGCGCGGCGACGCGCACCGCTAAATTTGCGGTGCGGCGGGCGACGCCGCAGAGCGGTTTGCGGCGCCGCAGATTTCTGCGGTACCGCGCCGCGCGGCGGCGGCGGCGTCGCACCGCTGACATGTGGCCGGGCCCTTAGGCATACAAAATACAATGAAAATCGACATCTAAACCCTCATCCAAAACTATACTAAAATTAAATGTCTGGTTGAAATCACGCGATCATGATCCTTGGCGTTTACACCGACCTACTCGATGTTAACATACAACATTAAACGTATACGAATAGAGCAATATTCAGAACAAACAAAATTATGTCTTCATTTACGCTGATTGACCTTTTGTTTCAGTTATCACATAGAAACATTAGAAACCCGCCGTGCACAGGTACGGGTCGCGTATTTCGGCCGCTATCCCGCCGGCCCATTAGCTCAGTTGGTTAGAGCGTCGTGCTAATAACGCGAAGGTCGCGGGTTCGATCCCCTCATGGGCCACTCTTCTTTTTGCTTTTATTTACTTATTTTATAACGGTTTGTGTTGTGCAGCCGATATCAGATATATCGGAGCGCCCAAGGTTCTCAAAAATATCTAAACTTGCACGTTTGCACTTTGCACGTTAAGTCTTTGTAATAGAGATTTTGTTCAGATTCAGGTTAATTGTGAATATCTTGGCCGCTCCGATATATCTATATTATCTAAACGTATCTAATGTTTATCGCAGAATAATCATGCCTATTCGAATAAACCCATTCCAATTATTTGAAACAATTTTAGAACGACACCTGCCAATTTTAGAATTCGCGCATGATTCTCATTATTCCATTTTATCCCCTATTTGTTCGCCATCCTCTCTACGTTGCCAAGATTTCTAACTTCCTCTTATCCTCGAAATATTTATGTTAACGACTAAAGTCCGTCATTAAGTATTTCAGCTGTCCTCAAATACCGACGTTTCTTCGTCCTGCTGTAAATAATGTACCTATACAAAATTATGCTACTTCTAATATTTATTAATTGTTTACGTTTAAGTAATTTCATTTATTGTCTACCACGAGTACTACGGCTCTAAATATACAAAGATAATGAGCTTCTGAATAATCCATTCTTCGATATCGCGGCTAGTAAAGCAGTCAAGCAAAGATACGGCGTGAAGCGCCTGTACCTAGTAGCTGACTACAGGCTGGTAATGAATTGATTAAGTAGTCAATCTAATCGCACGCACTATGCTAGTTTATATGGTTGTCGGAACAAGTAACAATGTTGCTTCTTTGTTTACCTTCCAAAAGAGAAAGAGCTCTTAAGTTTAATGGCCTTTTTTTAAGCTTTAAGTATTAGGTATACTGTACGAGTATTTATTAGGTAACCCTACCTTACCTTAGCTGAAAAGGTGAATAGGAAAAGGAATGACACACACATGTTTTTTTTGCCGTTTTTTGCGTAATGGTACGGAACCATTCGTGCGCGAGGCCGACTCGCACTTGGCCAGTTTTATTTAATTCATATTATAAAATATAATTTTGTAAGTAATAATGTAGGTGCATTTCTTATCTTAATAAATCCTTATCCTAATAAGAGTTTGATACAAATTTCTTCATTAGGATTTTGAGTTTTGTAGGTGTGGTGTGCAACAAAATTACGTCGAAACATCCCAATACATTTACCTTAAGGTGAACTAAAACATAGCATGTTAACTGTTTTAAAGCCTCTAGTCAAAAGACAGCTAGATTTAGCTTGTTGTTGGGGCGTTAGTCAGACAGACGGACAAACAGCGCGTCGGCGTAATGAAGATTAACTGGGTAGTTAGTACTCATTAGAATTCACACGTCGATCGAAACGCGGTTGATTTTTGCCTAGTTTGAGATTTGTTTATACCTTTTGATAGCTGCGTGGATTGAATACAAGTGCTGAAATGATTAGTTATCCATCTTATCCATCAAACTGTATAACAGCTTAAACAGTAAATACTACATTGATTCCATTTAGTTACGCATACGTTTCAATTATCTGCAACCTACTTTACGCTGTTGTCGATATTTTGCATGATAGGTAACAGGTAACATTTGATAACTTACCTTAAATTTAACGTTAGGTATAAATATATTACAAACTTCTGCAGGTAATTAAGGAAGCTGTCATACGCGTTACGTCCCCGACAAATTACCTAAAATTTGTTGTGGAATGTAATGACCTAATGACATTTCAGTCCGAAATGTTCCGCTTCATAATTCATATTTTTTGTTCAGTCTAAGAAAAATATACAGACACCACATAAGTATGTACACTGTGCAGTATTTTCAACGAAATAAAAGTGATGTTCCTACCTACCTTACCACTAGATGAATTTTATAACAAAAGTACCAATAACGCTTTAAACTTACCGATTTAAATTAAACTGAATATATTCTACCCCGAGTATTTCAACTTTAACTTACAGCGTTTTTCAGAAATACATGATTCTATTATAGAATATTACATAAACTCTCCTTAATAAGTTAATACCCAGTATTTATTTTCAATTAAAATATAATAAGTAGAGGTAAATTAAATATAGGTACCTAAAAACCCACAGAAATATTTGTATGTAGTTTTTTTAAGTAAATCCAGAGTCTAGGTTTGTTTTGCAATAAAGAAGTTTGGTTTTTACGGCGTACTCCAGGGTTCCTGTTCCTACTACTAAAACTAAACGTAAATTCTTAGAGAAATTAAAGGGCGCTTTAGGACCGTTTTGAACTGTTCCTCATTACGCAGGTTACGGCCTTATACGATCACAATTCCTTTCCAATAAGAGTTACGAATATCATTTGGATAAGACTTAATTGCTGAATTTTCGCGCTTATGCTTTTGATGTACTTAATGAATAAAGGTACTTAATAACCGGCTTTGCCACCTCGTGGTGTGCTCCGTATCATAATCTTAAATGTTAACGCTTATTGAATAAGAGTGTCTACCTTTAAGCGGGTTCTTAACTCACTTCAGAAATGCTCCCTTTTTTAGACAGCGTTGAAATTCCTGGGCCATTTATTTATTTATTTTTGCATTTTTTTTATCTCACCGAGTATATTTTCAAGTACGTCTGTTTGCTCGCTGCTACACCTACCTGTATGATAATTTTAACGTAGGATTGAGCATAGACTAGGAATCCTCTAGACTGAGCATAGTAACGCTACCCCCTCTGCTACTTATACGGTAGTTTTACTCCATCTTCGAGTCAATCCCGTGCCGTGATTGGTCTGTGCCTTTGAACGGACTAATCACGGCACGGGATTCGCTCACCTCGTCCCCCCGCACCCCCATATTTTTGGTAGCATCTGTTTCATGAAATAATTGCTCTAAACTCAGTCTAGAGGACTCCTATTAGTCTATGGGATTGAGCGATGTCATTAGATTCAGCTGTGCAGTTGTGGGGGTTGACATCCATTATTATTAATGTGGATGGCAAAACGGCAATAAATATGAAACTATTAAGAAATCGTACCTATACAATAAATGTACAGACCACTGTACCTGGTCTACAAGGGTAATTTTAACTGTCTTAAAACTTCCACTACATAAAAAAAAAGTCATTTATTGTCGCAAAACACAGTAACAAAATAAAACAAACAAGGAAAAAGAAAAAAGACACAATAAGCACATAAGTCCAATAGGGTTGTTGACTGTATAAATATATATATGTTTAATTATAAATATGTAGAAGGAGAAGTTAATTTGAACGTGACGTCGTGTGTGCGTTTCATATACACTAGTATCTAACCGTTCCGACAGTTCGAGAAAAAAAAAGAACTTGATTTGACCTGACAGTCAACCACCCTATAAGGGCAATAAGCATTAATTACAGCAGCAGTAAAGTAGCGATAAGTATACATACATCTATTAATAACTACTTATATAATAGGTATAACATTTAGAACTATTTGTTAACATATAAATACCTACTATTTAAGTGCGACAATAGGCTCGAGACTCAGCTTGTGCCGCGAGTCAGGTGACTGCACAGCGCTGTTTTTCAGCCCGTACCTGTTTCTTTGCGTATATAAAAGAAAATATGAATTGCTAGCTATAGGGGAATACATGCCTTCATAGCCTTTATTAACATTTAAGTAGGTGTTCATTTAAATCTAAATTTCAATTTTCTACCTATAGAAATATTTGTTCACGTCCAGCAATGGGGCCCTAATATGTTTTACTTTAATTTGATTAAAACCTTAAGTATTCCATTTTTGGAACCCAAGCTATTGGAAAAATACTATTGTACTTCTACAATATCTACAGATTTGTTATAAGGTCTACAATATTTGCAGGTTATTTATTAAACATTATATTCTATGACAGAATTAGGAGGTATTTTTACCAATTTTTAACTAATTCTTGCGAGAAAAATCACCAGAAAATATGCCGCCACATATTGATTGTAAAAGATAAATTTAATTTAATGCGTACACCGGCGGCGCCATCAAAGACATTACGGGGACCATCGATACCGATTTATTCAGTTAAAGTTTCAATTTGTCAAGATTCTTTTAATCCTCGAGTTTAACCTTTCAATTTGGTATTATCAGCAATGATTACCGTTTCTCACCGACTGGCGAAAAATGGAGGGTAAACTAATTTGTCATTCAATTATTATTCTGAACACTACGCGGACTACCGTAAAACGGGGTGAGTAGGTTTCGCGGGGAGAGGTGGGTTATGAATGGGGAGAGAAGGTTTGAGAGGGGGGTGAGAAGGGATTTTAAGGCTTCTGCTACAAAAATAATGTATTCCAATTTAAAATGGAGCTATATAGCTACGCATAATAAAAAAAATCGATCCAACAATCTTCCAAAATCACCTTTCTATGAAAACCCCTCTCACCCCAAATACGGGGCACTACGGGGTGAGGTGGGTTTTCCTCTTTATCGCCTAAGTTATGAAATATAACTACCCAAATAATACAAACGTCCGGAACACTTATTGTATACACCATTCAGTTTTCATATGTAAAAATAAAATGTTATCGAGGTTTGAATTTCAGTTTTGACCCTACTCACCCCATTTTACGGTATATAAATATCTAAGTATTGTCTACTTACTTTAGTCGCCTAAAATATGGGAAGTATGCAAGCAACAAATTATTTAATTTATTTTCTTGTGAATAAAAATTTTGCTTATGGTAGGTAGGTATAAGCAGTTAGCCCGTGGAACGGTTTTTAAAATTCGGGTACTAAAATTAATATAAAATAATTTGGATCGCCTTACTAGTAGGTATATGATGTCAAACATTTTGATACTTTTATTATTCTTTTTTAGTTAAAGGCTTATTTCATTAGCAGCACTTTCTTTCATATCTGAAAATATTAATAATACGTTGGGTTACTTGCCCGGGAACGAATAACTACCATATTGCTAAGGACAGGTGGATACCTACAATTTCTACAGGATGTTCTTATACCTACTAAGTACTACAAAATATATTTAGTGATTTGATAAACATTGTCATTTATATCGTTATGTTTTCTTATTGATAAAATATTATCACTAGTTTATGATATTAACTACAAAACTCTCGTAAGACTCGAACATGTTGAAATTAAGTAAGTATTTAAAAGGATAACACACGTAAAATTAAATATTAGTCAAAAACTTAATCTCTCGCCATGTTACGATCCGTTAAGAGGGTTCTTAAGAACTCGAAAATAATTTGAAAAAAAACATGCTCATAGCTGATATGTTACGCTTTATACTTTTAGTTTAATATTTGCTAATATTCAACCAGTACAAATGAAGGTACAAAAAAATCCTTATTTCTTATAAAATTATTTTTATTTCTTTAAGTAGCGGTTTTTCCTACTTTTACTAACTACCATGTAGAACTATTTTTATTATTATTTATTTTATTTTATTCTCTTTTTTCTCGGCTTTCGCCGATGTAATACTGCTATGCACGGGCCTAGGCCAAATGCATGTCAGGTAAGTATTCTTACATTTTCATTCGTTGAATGTGATTTGAGTTTGTATGAGTGATGGCTTGTGTGGTTGGCCTCGTTATTATATTAGAGCTTTCCATTTTTCTACAGATAATTTTATTTTTAAGTTAATTATATTATTTGATACATATTTTTAAGTTTTATTTATTTAATTTTTCTCCTGTAGACCCCTGGGTAAAAGCCTCATCAAGCTGTTTCCATTTCGACCCTCCAGCCAAAAAGTAAAACTATTAGTTACCTAATTATAATAATATTCTCCTGTAAAATATACACCCTGCATGTCTAAGGCTCTTATCGAAAACGGTGGACATTTTCGTAAACTCAATACTTAATAAAAGGCGTTTTGCATCATTAAGCGAATTTAGGCCCGGACCAGTTTATTTGAGTACAATCATTCTTTTTACGATAATGTGCCCAAACTTAATGGTAGTTCTTTGTACGCGGCTCGGGCCTAACACTGGCTTAAATAAGTCGAAAAAATTCGACTTGCGGATATCTCGAGTAATTAAATAGCATTCCGATAAGCAAGGCCTTAAGGCTGCTTTTCCATTAGAGGTCTCCGTAATTACCTAGGTGGTTTATTTAAGTTTGGTCACAGAGATGCGAGCTGGATGCGGATTTTGAAGATAGCAATTT
The DNA here is from genome assembly GCF_948474715.1 of Cydia amplana. Taxonomy (NCBI): domain Eukaryota; kingdom Metazoa; phylum Arthropoda; class Insecta; order Lepidoptera; family Tortricidae; genus Cydia; species Cydia amplana. Next base: position 6,012,691 of record NC_086084.1, read on the forward strand.
TGGAACATCCATACAAACTTGTTTCCTTACACTTTAAAATGAAACCTAAGAACTTTAAAACCGTGTATACGAATATAGTCGTCTTTTAAAGGATGTTTAGTTTAATATACGTATGGGTGGGTATTAATGATACTAATGATTTTAATAAAAGATTTCCCCTAGAATTCCCGGACTAACGGTATCGTTGGTTGATATGTTCTAAAGCTGTGTTTAACTTCACCTTATTTAATAGTTCTAGAACATAAACCTTGTCTTGAATAAGCTACGCCTTTTGCCTACGATTGCTTAGCGCTTCAACAGAGGCAGCAGTCATAGCACATGCATCTTACTTTAGAAACTTGGTGCGACGACACTTAACGTGGCAACAATTTAAAATTAAGTTAAAAAATAAAATCATGTTCATAATAATCGACACCTGTTAAATGTCAAACAACAAATACGTTATAAGGACCGCGCTTCTGTAGCACACTGTTTAACTTAGCTTCCAGTAACAGTAACAAACATTTATATTTTGGCCACTGTATACGCAGCCAAAACTGACAAGTTTGAGAACCAGTAAGACTGGACGGCTAAGCCATTTGCTACTTGAGATTACAGGCAAAATAACTGGCGTGCCTGCAAATATTGCGTTATGTTATGCCGAGTGTGTAACCGTTTTCCAGACGATATGCTAAACTAAGTAGCTATATATATTTTTTTTTGCATTTTAGCCGACGGACGAGATGTAGGTAGACTGAGTAAACCTATATGACATTCTTCATTTTCGAGAATTGCAGGTACAGTCAAAACAACTGTCAGCTTAGCATCCCTGCATACAAATATTGTATGCTTCAGGAGTGCTAAAGCTAAATAGTATTGCTGATTGTACACGTACACCACCTATTGGGTTACGGGATGTGTAAAAATAATTATAATCATAAAAAAAGAAAACCATTTATTCATACAACAATTAATATTTTCATAATCGCTTTGTAGAAAAACAAAGTAAGAAAATATTCATTTCTCTAACCTACGTATTAATTTCCTAAATAATTAACAACTGTTTAAACGTAATAAATCCAATAAATATTTGAGCCTCTAATCCGTACCAAACACCGAAGAACAATCCATCGAAAATGAATTTAAAGAATATTTTACAATTAAGTATTGTCACTGTCGTTCTATCTAAGTACAACTTAAATAATTACACTGAGAAACGAACGTTACCTATTGAAATGTATGACTAATCTTCGTTGTTCAATCGAAGTAATATAACTGAAAAAAAAAAGACCTTATCGCTGTACAATATTTTTTAAATTCACCCAAATATTTCCATCTCGGATCCACTAGATATAAAATATAATTTAATTGCACAACCGGCCGGTTATTGAATATACATACATCATTAATATCATTATCAACAACATAAACTAAGTAAACAAATAATTTTAAAATTAAAAAGAAAACTATAATTATTTTTATGACAATCTCCAATTTAGATGATATAATCTATTTTTTAATTATGTTTAAACAAGAACATACAATTACGTCAATGGTGGGCTGTATGATTATAAACTAATATTTATACAATTTTCTTGATTATTTTGTGGATTCCTCCAAACCACGTACGTATATTGAGGTAAAGTCGGACTTTAACTAGGTATTCTTTTACTAGGCACTTGTTTAAATTCTGTTGTTCACAACAATATCAAACTTCATAAAACAAAAGATAATGATATGATGAATAATAAAAATGATAATGACACTCTTAAGAAAAATAATCTCATACTTGACACTTACAACATTATTTACATTTAAACATTGAGTATTCTGTACATAATTGTGACACAAGTAAAGAATAATGACTCCTAATCAGCATACTTCTAACTGATATGTGTACCTTTTTTGTGTAGCGTTGGGTTAAACACTCAAATTAATAGATTAGCAATCTTTAATATTTACTCATCTCTGGTATTCATTAACATTCAACAGAGTGAACGAATGGGGGGTCATCTAATTGTGCAATGGAGGCGGCCGAGGCGCGCCCGTCGCGACCCGCTATTATCGAAATTACACTCCTGTGCTCCGAGTCACTGTCTCCGCTTAAAATTATATTCGTCTCACCCATGAACCCAGAATCAATCTGCTCTTGACTTTGTATCCTTTTCTGACCTTCATAACTGTACATTCCTAACTCAGCCAGCATTTGTTTGGATTCGTCAAAGTTACCGAAGAACACTGAATCTGTTTCAACGCTCTCTCCTCCAGATTCACTACGACCGTCGCAAAGCGATTCTAAATCATCAGTATCAGATTCAATTTGAAGAGGCGGTGTCTTATTAGTTACGGTTATAGATGGCATCATTATGTGTTCAGGTACAACAGTTTTTGGCGGTCGCAGTTGCATCAAGTATCTGGCCCTGCGTTTGGATTCGTTGGAGTCTGTGCTCATGTATCCAGAGTCTTCGGTTTTGTAAAGTTTTCTCAGATCTGTTCGACGCGATCTGGTTCGGGGTAGTCTGCGTCCGGATCGTCGGGCGTTGAGGTTCTCGGCTCTCGAATATGGAGGGAATCGATCCCTCTCTTCTAAAGCTCTTCTCCTTTCACCTGGTGGACTATCTCGGGTTGGAGCGGAAAATTTAGGAGAAAGATTTGGCTGCCGCTGTTTTGGTGGCACCGGTGGCCTAACGTCTTGCACATTGACTTGCCTTATCAGATCAGGAGTTTTAAGAGCAGCTACGAATCTTGATACTTCTTCGCTTCCATAAGGTACACTACCTCGCCTTTCATAGAATGACAAGCGTAATGAATCATCTTGTACCTTTGTTTTAGCTTCATAGATTTGTCTCAGGCTGCCAATCTTTCTCGTGAAACCAATATCGGGAGATTTTCTCTCTTGACTATGTATCTCCGTAAATTTGTGCTTGAAGCTGCCTCCAGATTTCAGAAGAATCTTGTCCACGCGTTTTTTAACTTCGCGCCTTGGCTTCCTGTCTAGTGTATCAGGATCAAAGTCGTCATTTAGGTTACGCCTCTTCTCTACCGGAGAGCCACTCACTTGAATAGTCAATGCCCCGGGTTTAGGTAAGTTATTATATAAAGGCTCCATGGTATTTATAAATACTTCGCTCACTGGTAGACTTCGGTTTTCATATTCAGAATCAACTGAGGCCGCGCTTGATACTTGATAACCTTCCACCGCTTTTCTAACATCGCGCCAGCTTTGTGACAATCTCTGTTTAGGAGTGGGTATAAGTGGCTGATATGGTGTTATGTTTTTCATTGTCATTTCAGGACCGCAAGCTAAAGAGAATCTCCTCTTTTTCAATAAATTATGGCGCTCTAAACTATCAAAATCAATTAATGGTTCACGTCGCCTCGTTTCTAAGAGATTATCGTCACTGAAATAATGCGAATCTGCTGCTAAAACGGGAATAACAATTTTGGGGGCTATTGGAGCAATCCTTTCAGTTTTCGTTTCTTCTAGTTCTTTGGGCTCGCCTCGACGACACTGATTTAGTTCCTGTATAACGGCTTGCATTTTAGCTTTTACTTCAGGGGCGACTGGTTGTTCTTCAGTTTTCGGAATTTGTGGTGGCATATCAGGAGGTGGAGGCGGTGGTGGTAATCTTTTTCGGACACGTCGAGTAGCGTGACTCGATGGACTTCGTTTATCAAGTGTAACCATTGTAGGAGCTTTTGTTTTTGGTTCTTCTTTTGCACTGTCTATCGCATTATCCTCTTTAGTAATTTTTTGATCAGACCCCCGTCTAACTTCTTTTCTACTGTCTAAGTGCACATGGGGAATGACATGTAAAGCTTCCTTCAAATTGGATTCCATGATCTTGATAGGTTTAGGTACCTCAATCATGATTGGTTCTGGGCTTTGACGAGGTAGCTCAGGAGTTTTGGGATCACTAACCCTCGGAGTTCCACTGACTTTAGCTACAGCAACTGGTTTAACGGATTTTGTTGAATTTGGCGGTAAAGGTACGTCATCTAACCATTTACGCACAATCTTCTGCTTGTAGTCATCACTAACGCACGTTTTGCACGAGTTAGATCGAGCTAAATCAACTTTGGCTTTCTGTTCTTTCTCGCTACTATTGCATCCTGGACACCCACCGCAATGGACGGCTCTTCGACTATTTTCTCGTTTCAAGCTAATAGCACTGAATCGACGTCCACGCCTCGCGCATGGAATATCCCAGCCTAGATCAATAGTATGATACAATTCTTCCTCTGGAATATCTGACAAAATCGGGATAAATCTTTTAGATGTCATCTTCTCTTTGGCAATGGACATGACTTCTCGGATTTTCACGAGGAATTCAAGAGCGGCTGGAGGCGGATTCTGAAAAAAGGAAGAAACTGTTAATGTTCTGTTAATATTCATATAATAATTATCTCAATTGAAATTATTTATTATTTCATGTACCTTCAAATGTTCTATTTCAAAGAACACAGGATTGAAGTACAACTTCCTTCTAATGGCCGGTTCACCATTCGATTGGGGCGGTTGATTCGCTGCATTTTCTACTCGATAGTCCACAATAGACAAGTCGGAATGCGGAGCTCGCTCGAAGGTGTCCGGAGAAGCAGAACGTCTTTGCAGTCGTTCTGTCACGCGTTCCGGTGTCGTGGCGGTTCGCACTGAAGGCCGGGCGGGCTTTTTCTTCATACGACTATTGTGAACCATCGCAGATACAACGTTAGGATTCATTTTCTGGAACTAATAAAAGATTATTAGTAATGTGTTATACACAAAAGTGGTCAATATAGGTGTCTTTATTTACCTTTTCTGAAGTATATGAATCCATTGTTTCTTCGGTGCGTTCACTGACATCTGACAGCCCGGCGTCATTTAGGAAATCTCCATCCAACTTCATCAAGGGATTTGTTTTCATTCTCTGCAACGACAAAATAGTAAGTCATGATGGGTAAGAGGAACATATGTATCTTATTTTGTCGGGGCAGTGTAAGCATTCCTTACAAGTGTTTCTCTTGCTCGGATCTGAACTTATTTAGTTAGCTAACAGTTTCAACATGTATTATATTAGATTTCAGTTTCATATTTCTCTCATTTGTACATTCATAAGTTCCAAAGATTTCTGAGTGATCTAATAAAACAATCGCAAGGAACTTAGTACATTATTGATCGAGATAAAATTGGTGGGTCAAAGATAAAATCTTTTAATTTACTTACCATGCTATCCAATCCTATTCTAGAGTCTAACGTAGAACCATTATCAGTGGACATGGTCGACGAGAAGTTCATTTCGGGGTCCTTCTCCTTTCTCTTCTGCCTCTGTTTGTAATGAACATAGAAAACAATGCCTGCTGCGTAAACGAAGACCAGCATTAAGACACAAACTCCGATGGCTAAGGATTCCAGAACGCTTAGACCTTGGCTTTGTGTCGCAGGCTCTGCTGTTACGACTTCTCCGGCATGGAAAGGTATCGAACGGACGTCTGTGAAAAAATAAGATATAAGGTAGATCCGAGTTGGACAATGCAGCAATGTTGGACATGGACATACAAATTCTTCATCAGCTCATCTAGGTAATGGAGATGAGAGTTTTCATATTGAGCCTTAAAGGAGCTCTTCTTTGGACAAATAGCTCTTTCGAGAGCTTAACTGAAAGACTGAGAAGTATCCCTTGCCCGCTGGTTTAAAAACAATTGTATTATTTGAAGGTACTGACCGATGTTATGTGAAGCGCCAGCCACGCGGAAGGCCGCACAGGAGGCAGCCAGGCGGGTTGGTGTCGGGGCCGAGCACAGCACATGAACTGCCACCAGCCGGCCCTCCAGGCGGTTGTGGAGCGTTGTCGAGCCTCGCCACTGGAGAAAAAAAGAATGACATCGTTAGTATCGTCAGCGGTTACAGATTAGGCGCCGATTATAAAACACGATACACTCACGACACTACCACCACGATAGGTTCACTAAGAGTTATTCAAGCGCACGCTGGATGTGGAGACGGAAAATCTAGGAGCAAAATTATTCCAAGGTCGTGCTTATTACATATCAAAATTATGCACAATGTGTTGGGCCCACATGAAATAATTAGCCTGATTTTTTTTCTCATTTACTCTCGAAGCAAGTTTAGTTGGATTAGAGTTTAGACCAAGAAAGCAGACTAAAAAAGGTTTTTTACAAAATGGGCTGTGCTGGCAAATATTTGAAAGTGTAAAGATGATATCTTCGGAGAAAATGTCGTTCCTTTTCGGGCGGCTTTAGTAAACCATTGATGGCATCAATCGGACAGCGGTCAGAACGCCGGGCGTTGAAATGCAGCCCTGATGAACTTTCAGATAAACACAAGGCGTGAAGGAGCAATTTGTACAATCCTTCCAAATATACTGCATTTAGATGTCTACACCGTGATAAAATATGTGACCGTATCAGGAGCCTTGCCGTGGCTTCCCAAATGCAGACGAATATATGTCTTGTAAGAGCCAACCAGCTTAAGAGTAACCATAAAACGAGAAATTATTGATGATAAATTGCTGATGAATAGTTTTTCTAGGTCAGTATCAGTTCCCAACTTTAACTAGCTACAATTCCAGACAGATTATGGCCAAGACAACGTATTAATTTAAGATGTTGTTCGCCTGTAAGTTGCATTAAGTATGTAAGTACCAAAAGGAAGGACGCCAAACTTATACCTACGGTTTTTTTGACACACTCCACAACGATGTTGCCTGGAATCGCATTTTATAGCCTTTATTTTTCTAAACCAACTGGTCCACTTGCCTGCGCTTGGCGAGGCATGTAGAATAACAACTTCAACTTAAAGATCAACGAGTACGTATTAAATGTACGTTCGCAACTTTTTTGGCCACATAAGTGATATTAAATGGCTGCGATGACATTAATATTACAATGTTATTAATTGTAGCAGATTTTATGAGGACTCTACACATTTTTTGCGGTACAAAAACTCAAGTATTATAGTATTATATTGACTTTAGATCTGATCATAAAACTGCCGTTTTTATGATAGTTTGTTTGGTCCATGTTTTACTTGTTATATTACTTATATTGTACTGTATGTAGCCTTATAAGGGTAAAGTACTCGTTACTTTCTTTTTGCGTTAATTTTATTAAAAATATTGATCTTTCTCCGACACAGTTTTCAAAAAAACTGGGGTATTTGACTTAACGTGAAAAGTAGACATAATGGTATTAGCCACTACTCAAAATGACCTCTGTTACTCTAATGAGTCGAATAGGCCCCCTGCTCGTTTGAACCACTCTGATTTAGATCACCCAAAAGCATATACGTACTTTGCACGCCTAAAAACATGTACTTTAGGTGCTTTAGGTATGTATACATTCCATAGTTCTATAAACCCTCACATTTTGGTTAAGACTGGATGAAACATTTGAAAAATAGATATAATTGTAAGCTACACAGCCACTTTTTCCCATAGAAAATTTTAATTTCTCGCCTTTTTCTACTGACAAGTTGGGTGTGTTTGAGTATATTTTCTTTTTCAATTAAATCATCATCAATATCATCATCGTAACAGCAATCTACTTATACAAACACAACCGTATGAATCCACAAATCGATACAAATATAATCTCCCGTATACTATCTGGATCATAAAAACGGTATTATCGTTTATCAGCATTTATTAGTGATCTCGTTTATTTGGCAGTGACTTTTATTATGCCTTCTGCGGCCTTGTAGATGATTGGAACTGGTTTTGAAGAAAACCAGCGACAATTCGAAGACGTAATTTTTGTTTATTTATATTTATTGTAATAAGTACAAGCTTAATTTGCATCGGACGGGTCTCTGTACGATAGGACATAATCAGATAAACGATTACATGACTACTGTCTTTCCTTTTTATTGGTACCTACCTACATAAATGTTAATTTGGGCCAATTTTTATGTGGTTGGAGTTTTTTCTTCGGATTTAAATTAAATTAGTCAGCTAAGTAGCCTTTACTATATTAACGCAATATATTTTGCACTATAGGAATAATAATAATAATAATAAAGGATGCAGAAGGCGGTGATCTTGGACACGGCGCGGATAGTCCGCCGGTTCCTCTCTCTGTGGCCCTGATCACCGGTAGCTTGGGCCCTGCCCCGCTGCCGGCGGCATTCTAGGTTAGGTTTTTTATAATGTGTTTATATGTTTTTTTTTTATTGTTTTGTAAGTGTTTTTATATTTTACTTTTATATTCATATTATAAAAACCCTAACTTAAGAGAAAAGATAAATAAAGAGATAATAATAATAAGCCTGACATTGTGATAATAGATCGATCGCAACGCCGGGCCGTGCTCGTTGACATCACCATCCCCCATGATGAGAATCTCGTGAAAGCCGAGAAGGACAAGTCCAGCAAGTACCTAGACTTGGCTCACGAGATAACCGCCATGTGGGATGTTGATTCGACGATCATTGTCCCGATAGTCGTTTCAGTGAACGGTCTAATAGCGAAGAGTCTCGACCAACATCTTGAGAGACTCTCGCTAGGTGGTTGGATCAAGGGTCAGATGCAGAAGGCGGTGATCTTGGACACGGCGCGGATAGTCCGCCGGTTCCTCTCTCTGCAGCCCTGACCACCGGCAGCTTGGGCCTTGCCCCGCTGCTGGCGGCACCCTAGGTTAGGTTTTTTATAATATGTTTATAAGTATTTTGTATTGTTTTTGTAAGTGTTTTTGTATTTTATTTTTATATCCATATTATAAAATAACCTAACTTAAGACCAAAAATAAATAAAGAGAATATAATAATAATAATCTTTATTTATTTACTTGAAACCTAATACAGTAAGTATTACAGCCTTATACAATTACAAAAAAAAAGGAAACAAAACAAAAAAAAAACTTATAAGTATTAGGTTTGTAAGTATTACTGGAATAAGAAATATTCCAGTAATTACTTCCACTGACATAGTTGTAAAGTGTATGAATGATTTTTTATTTCCTCTTTTTGATTAAATTCCTTCTTTTCACTACCATGGACATGGGAGACAATTAAATTTTGTTTTTCAGCGCATCTTGTTAGGTTATTATTATTAGATAGATACCAACTTTATAGCAAGATGTTGGGAAAGTCAGAGCTCTATATTTTAATTAAATACCTATATATGTATTATCAATAGGACTGCTATTAGTATGAAATCCATCCATGACTATGACGATATCCAAAGCCCACCTGTACATAATTTAATTCACCACGTTTTGATATCAACAATAGCCTAAAAATCGTGTCTCCGACCCTAATCCTGCCGCTTACAATTTTTTTTATTAAGAGCCAATGATATTAAATATTTTATTGTACTACTAACCCTTGTACTAATTCCTTGTACTAACTCCATAAATTCTCGTTTTTTTTACAATCTCACCTGCAAGAAAGTGCTTCCCTCATCCCGATACAGCCCAAACGGCACATCATTGTCGAGGAGATCTCGCAGCGTCACCCACCCAGACGGGGACAGGTACTGCGCACTGGTTACTGCGCACACCGCGTCTTCCACGTCTGAAATAGAGGGAAAATTTCAGTGGCTCCGACAAGTCCGGTATGGTCTAGTGGCTAGGATACCTGGCTCTCACCCAGGAGGCTCGGGTTCGATTCCCGGTACCGGAATTATCTTTTGCTATAGTTTTAGTTACATCCAGTGCCAGAAATAGCATTCTATTTTAAAATTAAGTGGCTAGAAATCGCTGCCGGAAATGTTGCTTTTGTGCTTCTTTTTGAGTGTGTTATTGAACATTTCTCAAAAAATCTGTACATTTCGATCACTACTTACATTTCTATAAAAATTGGTATGCTGGTAAAGTACATGAAGCTGAACAATTTGCACCATATTTCCTAAAATGTCCAAGAAAGTTTGTATGAAACATCCTTTTTTGTTACCAGATTTCCTTACACATTTGGTACCAAAAAAGTGATGTTTCATACAAACTTTCTTGGACATTTTGGGAAATATGGTGGAAATTGTTCAGCTTCATGTACTTTACCAGCATACCAATTTTTATAGAAATATATGATGTGATCGAAATGTACAATTTTTTTGAGAAATGCTCTTATCTGATCTATAGAATAAATACTACTACTTCTTCATCAAGCAGACAATAATGGGCTTTTTTTTTTTGTTGTCCCTACACTTTTTTTTTTCAAATTTGGGTTTTTTTATGTTATTTCTACTCAGAATCACGAGCTCTTTCTATCCTAATAGGAGAAAAAAGTGTCCCAAAATTTCCATACATTTTTCGATCTTTCCATTCCGCGACCGCCATACAACGTCTATGAAAAATGGTGACGTAATGGAAATAAAAACCTTAGGACACTTTTTTTCTCCTATTAGGATAGAAAGAGCTCGTGATTCTGAGTAGAAATAACATAAAAAATCCCAAATTTGAAAAAAAAAGTGTAGGGGACAACAAAAAAAAAAGCCCATACACCTTTTCATTCATATTATAGGCACATACCTACCCACTTTCATTCAAATGTTTATAATTTTTTTGATATGGAATTCTATATTTTTTTAAATATTGGAGATAAAGAAGTCTCTCGGAGCATTAAAATTGTAAGAAATTATATTTACCCGTAAAAACAATTTCTTTGGAAGGATACATGATTTGTCCCTTCAGCGGCAGAAACACCAGCGGGATCTGCGTCTTCGTCGCGCCGCGGCCGAAGCTCGCCATCACGCATTCTGAAAATATATGTCTGTTAAAATAGTTATTTACAGTACATATGGGGCTACTTTTCCGCACTAGTGCGTAAAATAGCACTTTTCGTGCGTATGTCGAAACTTTAAAGTGCCATATGTACTGTAAAACGTTGTTCGATACACGTGCGAATAGGTAATTCGCAACTCGTGTCGATTTAAAACACGACCGAAGGGACACGTGCGAATTACCTATTCGCACGTGTATCGAACAACGTTTTATATGGCACTTTAAAGTTTCGACATACGCACGAAAAGTGCTATTTTACGCACTAGTGTGGAAAAGTAGCCCCATATGTACTGTAAAGTATAATTTCACTTTCTTTTTACATACTTCTCGGAATTCATTATCGGAACAGAACAGATTATACCGTCTATATGGTCGACACACGTCCTCTGGTCCTCACGGAACGGACGTATATCTCTGCCGCATTTATATTACCTACGCAACCCTCGCCTAAGGCAGCGCGTTGCCTTGAGACATATACTGAGTCTACTTGGAACATAATTATCATACCGTCTATATGGCCGACATTTCGTCCTCTGGTCCTCACGGAACGCGCGTGTATCTCTGCCTCATTTACCTACGCAACCCTCGCCTAGGGCAGCGCGTGAGTCCACTTGGAACATAATTATCATACCGTCTATATGGCCGACACACGTCCTCTGGTCCTCGCGAAACGCGGGTGTATCTTGGCCGCATTGACACACACAGCCCTGGCCGCCCATGGGCAGCGCGGTGCCGTGAGACTCCTCCATGCAGCGCGTCATTCCGCAGTCGGAGCCTGAAATACAAAAATATACCTATAGGACTTTTAGGAGCCATTATTATATATCCTACTTTCAAAGCAAGAAACTTTACACGCATGTAGCTGATGCCAGGAAGAAAAAAATATATGTGGAAATAATTTGTAAAGAGGGTATTTGTGCCCCCTTTTCCTCTTTTGTATCACATTTTGCAGATTTTCACCGTTATTAGAAAATCGGCTGTAGTAGAAAAAAAGTTACCTACATCAAAATTGTCAATATACTTTTGAAGTTAGAAAAATGAGCCGTACCTACTAATATGTAAGTAAAGTAAGAAAAATATTTAAATGAACATTTGAATTATTTTCGCTAAACCTGTACAAAAATAAATTAAATTTAGATAATAGCCTTTCTCCAATAAATCACTGCCTTAGCAAAAGCTGTTAAACATGTGGGTCAAAGTGAAAGTGACCCACTTAGGCATACGCCATCAATAAAATATTTGAAAAATAAAATAACATTTAATTTCGTTTTGATACTTACTGACAAGGGCAAAGGCATCTCCTGTAGCGAATCTCGTAACGTTCGCCAGCGCCACCTCTCCGCCCGGAGTGGAAGCGCCAGCACCGACCGCCAACACCAGAAGCAATACCAGAGCCATCTCTGTTGGAGTACGCGCAACTAATTCACAAATACGCTCGGCCAGTCATTCTCTGCTTGCTCACTAGGTGGCTTCTGACTTTTGGACTCGCATCTTGTGGAAGTTTTGAATTTTCGCGCTCAATCATCTTCGTGTTCCAGCCCAATCTGCGAGAGAAAATTTCGTTTGTTAGACTTTTTATCATAATATTGTTCAACTACAATCCATTGTCACTCGTACAATTTGAATGACATAGGTATATAAAATTTATATTGATTGCCCAAAATTTGGTCGAGATTATAGTTTTGTTTTATTTATAGAGACACGTGTTGTTTAGTCGAAACGACTCAAGTTCAGCTTAGGTAAGCGTAATAAAGTGCTAAAAAAGTATAAAAATCTTGAATTACAAACACCTTTGGAAAATATTCGATAACCTCAACCTTCCCATCCTCAGCAAAATGTAAAGATGAAGTTTTGTTATAATTATTTCGAAATTAATTTTAAATCCTAGGCATCCTAGCAATTTTCTTTGGTTAAATCTAACGGTTTCATTCAAACCCTCTTCAAACCCTTTTAATTTAAATATGAGATTTAAAATTATGTACCTACATTTGCTGCGAGTATTGAGTTACATTACAAGAGATCCGACCATGTAATCCAATATGAATTTAAACTTTATACCTCTCATTTAGTTTTGGTTAGACACGTAAATAATGGCTTATTAATGCTAACGAGCGACCTAATAGGTAAATAAATAAGAGAATAAACACAAATTCATACAGCTAATCAATATTCATGTGCACGAAAAATTCAGTTATCACACAGGTACGCTACTTTCCAAAACTTATACAAATCGCCTAGCTCATGAATAATGTATGACATATAATGAACATCTGTAGCGTTTTAGCTGCTAAAATAAATAAAATTCCAGTTTTTCTTGATTTGCTAGGTGTGTCAAATCAATAGACCACGCATAATTTGTGCGATATAGGTATCCTAGCGCAGAACATTTTTAGTGTTTATTATACCAATAGGATTTCGTGACTTGCAAATATAAATTAATTTTCAGTGATTTTTTGAAGAATTAAAGTTATGTTTAGTGGCTGATGATTTTGACTACCTATACTTATTATCTACAATCTACATAATGGTTACTATACTCGAACAATAGATGTAAATCTGTAAACTGTACAGAACTGCAATTATATCTAAACATGCTTTTTAGTTATATTATGTTACAATATTCTAATTGGACGCATTATCTTTAAGGAGCTCATTTGCACAAATAAGTCCTTATCAACCGGTACTTACATAATTTTAGGAATTGTAGTAAAAAAAAACAAAGTATGTAAAATATATAGAATTCTACCTACAGAGTTGTTTTTTTTTTCGATATTATCTGATTCAACACAATGCAAAAGATTTCAACGCTACTCTTGCTCTTGTTTCCTAAAACTATGCCAAAACAACTTGCACGCCTATGATTTATCATACATAACGAAATAGGTAGTAGAAATGATTTTGTATTATAACATATTTAACTTTTAAAAGGTGCCTTTACAACAAGTAAACCCACGCACACATTATTTCAACGCTCAAATTCGAATGGGCTCCCATAAATACAGTTTTATTGCAATTTAGTAGCTTAAGTTCTTCTTTTAGAAACACGAAGCGACAACAAAAGGTGACAGACAGAATAGCCGCGCATACATTATTAACACTTATCTCATCGATTTGTTGTTCGAACACGCATATTTACGAGCCGGGTCGTGGGTCGAGCTACTGCATTGTTGTCTTTATTGTTTTATTCTTAGAACGTTTGCCGCCTTCACATTAATCAATGGATACGAGTACAATTTAATTCATTGATGACAAGATTGATCGTAAATGTGACTGTTATTTATCCATTAAATTGATAATCTTGTCTGCGCTTAGGTGTCTCAAGTGTTAAATCGATTGTTGCGATACTTTTACAAATTGCTTTATACTTTTACACTTTTGCTTTCTTTTACAAATTGTTTTTGTGTGTTAAGTGTAGTGTGTGTGTGATGTGTTTAGATGCTTTTTTCATATGTATTCCTTTGAAATGACTTGAAGAATTTCATTCTTTAAAGGAGTCGTTCGGTAAGCCTCAGTTGCAAATGATAAAATAAAATAAATTACCCCCGTTAAATTGAAATTACATAAAAAATTATAAATAAATTAAATTAAAATACTCTAGACTTACCTAAAAACCTGATAAGGCTTTATTGAACTGCTTTTATATATATATTTTCTTGTTACTATGTACTAGGTATTATTAAGATAAGATAAGATAAGATAAAAGATAGTTTATTCAAGTAGGCATAATTACAATGTGCTTATGAACGTCAAATAAAGCTAGGTAGACCGGCTCCAACCCTACACCTCTGCCTCGAGAAGATTTAAGTCCCCCCTCAATTGGAGGAGGGTATCCCAATATGGGACCGGCAACAAACTCGGCGGGACACATCTTTAAAAAAAAAATTACATCTTATAATTAACATGCATTACGAGAAGATAAGTAAAAAAAAATCAATTTAAATTAATATAGAATTCAAGCAATTATACACATAAGGTGTAATACAATTTGTATGGAATCATACAAATACGTAGCTTCTTAAACTGCGAAGATTTCGAAGTAGTTAACCATTAATTTCGTTGTCCCTATTTTGCAGCCCGTTATTTTTTATTGAAATTGATATCGATGATTAGCTATTGGCTTCATCATCATTTATATAGACGTTAAAACTAATTTTTAAATCTATCGTTTTTAGGGCAGCTCATTAAATTTTCGTTATCTCATTCAACTATTGACAGCCTTTGCAAAGGTTCAATCTAAAAATAATTGATTAGCAGCAAGTAGCCGTAGTCATTAAGAGGTTATGAAGTTCAAAATGAGTAATAAACTACAGCTACGAGGAGAATGTAAAAGTAATAAAAAGACAGCACTAAATTCGCTGGTAGCTTGTTGTAGAGTTAATGTATAAAGAGCTTACACTTTTAATTTACTCTAGTGTGTATTCTGGGTATTATTTTAAATTAATGACGCGCAACCTTCTTAATTATCTCTATCCTTGTTTTCCTCGTATAAAATGTCGTATGCATCACCAAATCTAACCAAAGAACACCCTTTTTTGTTTTAGCACTATAGACAGTCCGCTTCGTTGATTAAAAGGTTAATAAACATTGTTAGTTAGTTTTAATTGCGGTCAGAGGCCGTTTTTATTCGCTAAAACAATCTCACGGGGTCAAAGATCACTTAATTATTTTTTTAATGGGAGCAACGTTGCTCGTAAGCTAACTTTCGAGCATGAACAGGTTCAGTTTTATTACCATCTGCGAGGACATTAAGTACCTAACAAGGACTCAAATTTCTCCCATGCGATTTTTGAAATAGGAACTGCGCCGCTTGACCCTCACATCCAGGTCCTGAGCATCCTTCCGCTTTCTGGACTCGAGACGTTGTGCGCTAACCTTATTTGTAATGCAACGATGCCTGACTCTAGAGTACTTTACTGAGCTTGCAAAGAATTCGCAGGAACAGCTATGTTCCGTTAAATCCTACAGAATCTCTGCCAAGCCAAATTACTGTTCCGCGTCAAATTAGGAAAGCTTAAATTAATATACGGCATGACACCTTAAGTTATTATCCAAAATCGGTATTATTTGTTATACCACCGCCGCGCCATCTATTTTCACTTTTAATCGAAATATTTCACACGCATCAACGGTTTGTAATTATAGAAGCGTTTGAGAGCTAGAGATTTCTTTCACCATTTAAGAACCAGTAATTCATGTGAATATGCCTGTATTTGCGTCCGTACCGCCCAAACCACTCAGGTTAAGATAGGCAAAGTATTTATTAGACTATTCATCAATACCTCTTCGTAATTAACCACAGTCGTTTTAAGATGTCGATCCGAGTACCAATAAATTACTTCGCACTAATATTACATCGCATCTCTCTGTGTTTTCACTTTTAAAGAACCCGATTGAACTCTTCACCGCTAATAATTCGTGTTTTAAAGTTTATAACACCGTGACCTTTGACCACCTAATTATTAGTTAATGCATTTGAGGTTTACTATGTTATCTACTTTGTAATTATATTTTATATGAATAATTATAACAGACTATGCGTAGATACTTAGGTATTTTGCAAATCGTAATTCTTAAATGTCTGTAAAAACCTGTTGCATAGGACTTAAGAATATAAATTATAGGTAGACCTACTTATGTATTGTATCGTGAAATAAATATCGCAGGTATGTTATTGAAAAAGCAGCTACTTACTTATATCTTATTTATTATATGAAACTGTTAAATTCTTCTAGTGATTGCATTTACCCTAAACATACCAGGGTATGTAGACATAATCCAGGGATTATGCCTTCATTCATTTCACAAAACAAGTCGGTAGGTATTATTTATATTTGAAGCATCTTTAGAAATTTAAAACGCAAAACTTTTGCCTTAAATATAGAACCCGAACCTCGTAATTTTATATATTCGTTGAATATACCAGCACTCCGGGTATCTCTGCATGAGAAAATTATGTAAATAACTATATTAATATATTTAACATCTAAATCGACACTTTCCTAATCTCATACATGACATAGTTATGGTATAAGTCCGTTTTACGATATTATAGGGCCAATAAAAATTTGAACTTTCAATGAATATTATATTAAAGAAAGTGGTAAGAATATTCAACGTTTAATAACAGGTGTGATAAATCTTAATATTCCTAATTACATAGCATTTTGTTTTAATAGTGCCTTATACATAGGGGTACTTAAAAAGTTCATAGGTTGAATCTAGTCGCCAATTCAGAAGCTATAATAATAAACCAGCACTTTACAGCTGCTTTTAGCAGGTAACTGAAAATGCTATAAATTAAATACTTTATGTTGGGACCCATGTAATAATTTTATATTAGCCGTGAACCCCGATGCGAGTTGCTAATTTCACCTCTTCACATCGTAAAGGTTGCAGGTGTCAAGTTTTTCATATTGTAAATGAAATATTCTTTGAGCCGCCTAAGAGTGGCTAAAGGAAAGCACCTCTAAGTCTACCATAATATTTTCATTATATTTAGCATGTTTTCAGCATGAACTAGAACTCTCCGACACGATCGGCAGAATAAAACGAAGACAAACAATATTTGATATTTTAATGTAGAATTAAATATAAAGTTTTCAATATTAGGCATTTAACACTTTTCTAATGTTATTGAGAATTTTCTCACTTAAGTGAGTAAATTCTCAATAACATTAGAAAAGTAGATTTCATGTTCAAAGATTCCTTCCTGTGTTCCTGCCAGTATTTGATTGAGTATAGAAAACGTTTTTCTGAAGACAAAAGATAAAATAAGTTTTCAGATAAATTTTTCAAATGTTTGCATTAGCCATAGAGATTATAGTGATGTATAAATTTGCAGATTAAACTATTTAATGATTAATTAATTTAAATTTAAGTAGACTACAAAAGTTACAGATCAATACTAAAAACTAACTTAACTACAGTAAATATTATAAAATTAAAACTAGAAGTAAACCTCATCTTGTACCATACGTATTCTGGCAAATAAAGAAATTCTATTCTATTCTATTCTATTCTATTCTAACAGGCACTTATGTACATAGGCCTATGTCCCGTTCCGACTGTCACCTGTTCCAAAAGTGCCAAAAATGCTAGCTGCATAATTAGTTATATTGGTTTCCAATCTGGATTGGTGACAAAAGGCATTATAAGCATAGTAACATCTCGTAAAATCGAAAGGTAACATTTTGAAAGGCAGATTGCAACAGAGTAAAGTCAAAAGGAAAGTGCACCAGTTCTAAATTACCCTTAAACGATTGTTTATTTGTTACACGTAATATTCTTCCGTGTTCGGATATTTGGATGCGCCATTACGTAAATATTTGATATTTTAGTCCAATCGAATGAGGTTGTAATATAATTATATGAATTGCTAATTGTGCATTCTTGTGCAATGTTGATCTGTTTTATACGCAATAATGTTGAAACGTGTTTTACAGTACATATGGGGCTACTTTTCCGCATTAGTGCGTAAAATAGCACTTTTCGTCCGCATGTCGAAACTTTAAAGTGCCATATGCCGCATATGCATAGTGCATATGCTGTGAAGCCGCGATCCTGGGTTCGAATCCCAGTAAGGGCATTTATTTGTGTGATGAGCACAGATATTTGTTCCTGAGTCATGGTTGTTTTCTATGTATTTAAGTATTTGTATATTATATCTATCGTTGTCTGAGTACCCACAACACAAGCCTTTTTGAGCTTACTGTGGGGCTTAGTCAATTTGTGTAAAAATGTCCTATAATATTTATTTATTTATTTATTTATATGTACTGTAAAACGTTGCTCGATACCCGTGCGAATAGGTAATTCGCAACTCGTGTCGATTTAAAACACTCCCTTCGGTCGTGTTTTAATTTATCGCCACTCGTTTCGAATTTCCTCTTTTTCGCACTTGTATCGAAAATAACTATTGCAAAGCTCTAATTTGATACGAGTCAGTCTGTCTGGTTGTTATATTGTACCCCTTTATTCATAAAATTTTACAAGCCTCATTCACATCAGTTAATTAATTTGACTTGACCGTTATTCGAAGCTTATTAATTGAGAGTGGCACGTCGTTTCCCGCCATTGTATTGCTATCTCTTTTTAACTTATGGTTATATTTCGCTCTTTTTCCCCCACCATTGGTGGACCACCACCTGGCAGTGGGGATGAGTTTCTATTTAAACGAAATCCCGGAATGGCTCGTCATTGGCGTCTCGTTTCCCGCCGCGATAGGTCGTGCTAGCAAAAAGGTACGACTTTAATCAAAGTGTTCTTTCCTAGCAAATATAGTGAAAGGTTATTTGTGACAACTTATTCACGTAAGTAATCTTCGAGTAGCTATTCATTTGTTTCTAGTACTGTTGCACAAAGGGTTTCGAATCTACCCTTCAATTTTATCGGAAAATTAATAAATTTATATTTAAACGGTTTTTGCCGTTCGATACTTATTAGTGTAGTTTTTTATTGTAGAATCATGGATGATGTAGAAGGGAAGCCTGAAGACAAACCAGATGTCTCAAAAACAAGGCGTAAGCATGTTTCTAGCGAGTCAAGCAGCAGTGACAGTGACTGCTCCAGTTCCTCAGATTCGTCGAAGTCAGATTCGAAACACAAGCGCCGTTATCGCAGCAAAAAAAGGGGGGCCGAAAAAAGTCCCGTCGCAGGCTCCATACGTTAACCAAACAAGTAAACGAGCTGCGAGCACTTGTTAATCCTGATAACTATTACGCTCGTGTCGATAATAGTGATGCATATTCTGTGGTTTCGGATAATGTCAGTCGAGAACTTTATACCGAGGCGGAACCTCAGCCGGGCCCATCTCAACCTTTTGTTTTGGGCCTCGGAACCAAATTAAAGGAACCAACAATACCCGATGCTACGGAGGAGCAAATAAAACTTTTGTGTGAGGTGCAACGCCTCGATAATAAAGGCTGGAATGACATACGCTATTCCGAAACTCAGAAAATCTACAGTAGGTCCCCGGGTTACACTGATTTAGAGGTTAACGAAGAGGTTAAACAGTATGACACATATCCACATTTGGTGCATTCCGACAAAGCGTATGGCGCCCTTACGTTTTGTTTGATAAAACAACAAGAAGCCCTGCACGCTGCAGTGGCAGAAATACTTGATTATACTAGAGCTGGTGGAGAGTTTTCGTACGAAAGCTTTCGTGAGAAGGTAAGTAGCGTCCTTTTGGGTGGTGACCTTTTCAAAGTCTCTGAAGACATGTTACAACTGGTTTGTGGACACAGAGCCGAGGTGATAAACATGAGACGAAATGGAATCACGAAGCATATCAAAGAGCCTTTGCTTAAAGCAGCTATACGCAAGATACCGCCATCTAGTTCGTCGTTGTTTAACGCCGAAGAATTCACAGCCAAAATTGAGCACCATGGTGGAGTTCGTAAGTGTTTCTGGCCCCTGAAAAAGACCACTGTTTCGCAAACAGATGAGTTTAAGGCCACTACAGGCGTTCCCTCGCAGGGAACAGCGCCTCATAAAGCGCCCTCGCAGGGCTATTGCAATCATGCACATGCAAGCAACACTTTCACATGTAATGCTCATGCATGCCAGGAAAATGCTGCCGCGCAGCCGTATATGCCCCAGCGGGGTAATTACAATCATAATTATCCTTCGCAAGGATATAACAGTGGATTTAAAGCTGGGCCCAGTGGTTCCTTTCGGGGACGTCGGTCAAGACAATACCAGCAGAAGTCCCAAAATCAGCCTAGAACCGCTCGAAAACGAGGAGCTTCCCCCGCGGGGTACAGATACAATAAGAGAGGTAAATATTGACATGAGGTTCAGGGCAGGCCGGTTGGCACAGTTTTACAGCATATGGGAGAACATGTACGCACCGGTCCATGTGCTACGGATGTTAAAGGGGTATCGCATACCCTTCGTACAAAAGCCACCTCTGGTTTATCCGAACCGTTGCGACAACAGTTTAAAATGCCCACAGTCAGACGAGATGTCGCACATCATCAATCAGATGAAAGAACAGGGTGTGCTAGAGGTAGTGGATCCGTCTCCCAGTTTTATTTCAACAATGTTTATAGTGCCCAAAAGCGACGGCTCGCCCCGGCCCATTTTCAATTTAAAGGCTTTAAACCGGTATGTTATGACCGAAAATTTTGGATTGATAAACGTGCACCGCGTGCCAAATTTCATTCAGCCGAAGGACTGGCTATGCAAGATAGATTTGTCCCAAGCGTACTTCCATCTGCCGATAAGCCCATCACACAGACGATTTCTACGCCTTATCTATGGCCAAGAGCTCATGCAGATGACCTGTCTACCGTTCGGGCTCAGCACTGCGCCGAAAACCTTTGCGACCTTTACCAATTGGATAGCACAGGTTCTAAGGGACATGAATATAAGAATAATAGTATACCTCGACGATTTCCTTATTGCGCATCAAGACGAGAACACGCTCGCCGAGCATGTCAAGGTAGTCGTAAAGAAATTAGAAACACTAGGGTGGTTAGTCAATTATCAAAAATCTCTATTGACTCCCCAGAACGCACTGGTATACTTAGGCGTCTGGTGGGATGCCTGGAAAAACCAGAAAAGACTTCCAGACGAAAAAATCCCTATTTTGATTGGCAAGATTCAACAAATGCTTTCCGCTGCGAAAACCAACCGGAAAGATTTAGAGAGGTTAGTGGGACTGTTGAACTTCGCAAGTTTTACGGTTCCAAGGGGAAGGTTGAACTACCGAGCCCTGCTAAACCTTCTGAATTCTGTGCCGCGATTTTCAAGCCAGACTTTTGCTATTCCCGTCAGGGTAAAGGAGGACTTGATGTGGTGGTTGCACCATTGTCGCACGCCTTCACCAATACACCTGCCTCCACCATCCCACTTCTTAACAACGGACGCGTCGGACCTGGCCTGGGGTGCCCAATTAGACGATCAAGCTCTGACTGGATTTTGGACAAAATCGGAGCAAATGTTGCACTGCAATCAGAAAGAGATGCTAGCTGTTCAAAGGGTATTAGAAGGTCACTGTCAGTACCTGAGCAACTCTACAGTACTTGTTCAATGCGACAACAAAACGGTGCTAGCTTACTTACGCAACCAGGGCGGAACAAAATCGAATCCACTCATGGAATTAACATTCCAGATATTTTGCATCCTAGAGCAATATCGCATCCATCTAAACTTAGTGCACATACCGGGAAAATACAACAGCCATGCAGATCACCTGTCACGATTGCGTCAGACTCCGGAGTGGCATCTGCTTCCGGGGGCTACAGAAAAAGTATTTTCAAAATGGGGTGTCCCCCAGATCGATCTGTTCGCATCTCACAGGGCGCATGTAGTGATGAACTATGCCTCACTGGACCAAAACGATCCGAAGGCATTATATCACGACGCGTTCTCACAAGTATGGAATTACAACCTGGCTTGGGTGTTTCCACCTCCTTACCTGGTCCCGAAGGTGCTAGCCCATCTCAACCAAGCAACGGGCGTATATCTGCTAGTAGTTCCACGTTGGAGTCGCGTTTATTGGAGAGCGGACATCAGGTCACGCGCCCTAGCAGCCCCGTTCACTCTACGATCCCTGGAAAAGTTCCTGATCGACGTCACGACGGGATTATCTCCACCGAAAGTTCAGGAGATGATCCTAGAGGTGTGGAAGTGTGGGGGTGGTCAGAGAACCTAACTGACTGGAATTCGGATCAATTGGACTTGCTGCAACAATCTTGGCGTACGTCTACCAGGAAAACGTATGATATAGCGTGGAAGAAGTGGGTCCTCTGGGCCACTGGTCATAAGGTAGACTATAAGAAGCCATCAGGTTCAGACTTAGCAAAGTATTTATCCGATCTTCATTTGATAGATAAACTTTCGTACAGAACTATATTACTTTACAAATCGGTAGTGTCAACATTATGTAATTCTGAGGATTCTGGCCTATTGAGTTCACACATTCTTGTTAAACATGTTCTTAAATCAATAGCTTTGCAGAAACCTATTGGCCAAAAACCACCTATTTGGAATATTGACATTCTTCTGGATTATCTGAGTAAATGTAAAATTAATTTAGAAAGTTCTTTCGAATCATCCAGGCACACGGCAATGTTACTACTTCTTTGCTCCGGCAGACGAATCCATGATTTAACATTGTTAAAAATTGATTGTAAGCACTTCGTGGAATCTGATAATGCTGTTATTTTTTGGCCATCATTTGGGTCAAAGACGGACTGTGCTGATTATAGGCAGTCTGGATGGAAATTGTTGCCGAACCCTGCCTGTCAAAACTTAAATCCTGTGTTTTGGGTGAAGCATACTATTTCCTTATTAAGAAGTAGGCGTGAGTTAGCCAACATAAATGATTTATTTGTTACACTAAGAGGTGCTGTTAAAGGTGCTTCCCGAACGATCATATCGGGATGGATAAAAAGCTTGTTTAAGGTAGCAGGCATTACAGCATCACCAGGCAGCATTCGCTCTGCTGTGGCATCAAAGCATTGGGTGGATAATTTCCCTGTGGACGACATTCTAGTGCGTGGTAATTGGCGCTCAGAGAATACATTCTGTCGGTTTTATAGGCGTGAAGTAATGCCTGTAACCTCTACTGTTGATTCTGTATCACACTTGTTTGAACCAATTAAGTAGTAAACTAATCTATTTTTTAATAAAAAATGTGATGATATAATTTGTTTGCTTATTTTAAATGGCAGTAAATGATTATGATGATGATGATACCTGTACTGAATCTAAGGTTTTATACATTTCTGTCCTGTCAATTTATCATCACATATAAGGTCACATTGGCGTCTTCTTTTTCACCACCACCAGGCGATAACAAACAGGTCTCAATTAATAAGCTTCGAATAACGGTCAAGTCAAATTAATAGACGCGTTTTACCTACCAATAAAACGCATATTAATTTACTTACCTTATTCGAAGCTTGTGAGTAAACTCTGCCTGGTGGCATTAGATAAATTTCGAGCCAATGACGAGCCATTCCGGGATTTCGTTTAAATAGAAACTCATCCCCACTGCCAGGTGGTGGTCCACCAATGGTGGGGGAAAAAGAGCGAAATATAACCATAAGTTAAAAAGAGATAGCAATACAATGGCGGGAAACGACGTGCCACTCTCAATTAATAAGCTTCGAATAAGGTAAGTAAATTAATATGCGTTTTATTGGTAGGTAAAACGCGTCTATTTATGATTTATCCCTGTTTTACAAGTAAATATTAAAAGTCAAAATGACAGTTTTATACAAGCGGTACATAGTTAATTGAGGTCTGTAGCGCTTTTATGAATAACGCCATTATTTGATTAGCTATTAAAGTTGATTACCTGTAATATTTATTTGCGCTTTCATAATAGATTTTAATTAAATGTATTATGTTATTTATACTGCGAAATTTTCCAACTTTAAGGAATTTATGGTTATTGGGGTATATAACATAAGCAAAAAATTAAACTGTATGTATAATATGTGAAGGTATTATACATATTATACATAGAGTTTAATTTATTGCTTATTTTATTAGCCCCACCCGGTATAACAAGTCCAATTCAATTCCTATTTCCAATAGTTGTTTAGCTGTAACTAATTCGCGTAGTAAATCAATCCAATCGCATGATTTAAATTAAATTTTCAATAGCTAATAAGTTTATCCTTAATATAGCAAAACAGTCAGTTTTACGGTAACTTTATAAACTATAAAACCGGCGTTTGAATAAAACAATGACCGTTTTTATCGGAAATTGATTGGGTGCAGCATTGGATTGGATAATATAAAAACTATGAAATCAAATGTAAACCATTTACGGTTAGATTACATCTCATCTATAATTCATAAACACACCTGGGTTTTTGTATCAACATAAAAAATAAATACAATGAATACAGATAATTTCTTTCTTTTCGTTTACAAAGTAACTGTACCTATAGTTCGTTTTTTTAGCATTAGAAATAAGGTAAACAATCTTGATGTGTCTTTTAATTGAAAAACACATTTTAAAAATAAGTTACGGTAAATATGTAACAATTATGAATCTAATACGATCTTTTATAGTCTTCTGCTTTCATAAGTAATAGTTATTGATTTTGTAAAAGTGTTTTTCAATTAAAAAACTTGTCAAAATCGCTTACCTTCTTTCAAGTTCTTTCTAATGCTAAAAAAAACGAACTATAGATACTTGCAGTTTATGTTATGAATCATAATAGTGCAATAAACATATTATTCTAGTTAAATAGGTAATATATAGAAACCGTATTAACGTCACATCAGTGACATTTATAACACGTATTCGAAATCCTTATAAACACCTTTTCTTTATACTATGTAAAGTACTTACACGACCAATACACAACAATGTGTTAAACATGTAAATAGGTAACAGTGACGCTTGGTAAGACACGCGATACTGACTATACAACCACTAAGATTGCCATCAAACTCAGTGGCTCGACTATTAAACTACCTATAATGAAAAACATTATGCCTTTGCATCTGACTAGTCCGAAGTAGGGAAGTTTAAAGAAGGAAAATGTAATTTGAATAGCAATATTTAACCCTTTAACAGCCAGAGTCTGACATATAAGATATTACATATCCAGCTCATTTCGCCATAGTCTGATAAATTAGATAAAGATCTGATTTGGTTTTTACAGCACATTTATAACTCCCGTAACTATGCCAACCTTACTCTGCGTGATACAATTATTGTCGGTGGCGACACGAGCACGCTCGATCAAAAATTTCTGGCGGTTAAAAGGTACTGTCCTTTCCCAGGAGACTTAGTATGTGAAATTTTCGATTTTAATTAGCGAACGTCATGTCATCTAACCTAGGATAATTAAATATCAATGGCTCTAATTGCGAGCATATATTAGTAACATTTTCATGATTACACGACTAGCGACTAGTTACATATTTAGAATCGTTAAATTCTAGAATATAACTCTTTTCGATGACTTTTAATAATTACAGGATATCTATTTAGGAATGTGAAAGGAAAAATAATTATTTGTCGCCTAAAATGTTGCTATGGCATAAAATCATCGTGCACTATGCAAGTCTATATGTATTTATTGAAATACTGGTTTTCCAGACTTAGGAAACATGTGCCTATAATGGCATAGCATAGTTACGAGACAATAGGAGGAGTTTTAACTATGTGGAGCGTTAACTTACTTGTCTGACGAGTGGTACCTAAAACTGTGCGTACCGACTATATCTTTATGTAACTGTTGTTGCAATGGTTATTTAATGAAATGCATAGACAAAAGAATAAAGTTGTATTTTAAGTAAACCGGTAACGGAGTAGGAATCAGAGCCGCAATATGTAATATCACAAATCTTGTGATAGGTTCCATAATTTGCCAAGATTGCTTACTTTTTATGATTTAATTTAATAGAAATGACATACCTACCTAATACAATTTACTTGTGCAAAAATTGAACTGAAATCACGAATTGTTATTGTTAATGTAACATAACAGAACTCTACAGTATATGAACAATTTATAGTATTTAACAAATATTTTTAATTCAAGAAGTAGCAAAAATGGAGGGTACTGGCGGGAAAAGAATGAACGAATGAATGAAATTAAAAAAAAACATGTCTATTATGGTTCACTTATTTGTCATAGATGACATTTAAAATAAGGTTGGCAACACTGTATTTCATTCAATATTTTATTATTGGTCATTACACGAAGTATCGTAAAATCGCCAAAAAGATACTGCGTGTATGCACAAATTCTTTCTTGGGGAATAGACTAAAGACTTGTCTTGACAACTATAAAGTAGGGTTTTAAAGGTGTGTGCACGACCCTTTAAATGACAAATAAAAGTACGGGAGTAGAAAAACTATTTTAATGGCGTTTTGTTTTGAACGTAAACTAAGGCGATAATCTAAAAATTACACATGAAAATGGGTGAAGTTACCTTCGAGTTGAAGTTTTTATAAAATCCATAGTAAACAAGCAGTTTGAATGTTTAAAAATAAAAGTTGGACCAATCTAATAGCGATTAACGATAGCATAGCGTTAAAATCTGTAATTGATGAAGGAAATCGATTTAGAGGCATTTCAAACTCACACAAGCATGAATTGCAGCGTTCTAATGATCTACGGATATCGATCCAACATGGCGCCCGTCCGGCTAGATCTTTGCATAAGTAGCTACCTATGAAACATTTAAATTTCGATCTCAATAATATGGAAAGATCAGTAAAAGTATGTCAATTATGCGTACCTGGTGAAATATTGGTATAATTCCGTAAACTATGCCAAAATTTGCATTAGCTACAAATTCGTCGATTTAATTAGACGATATGCCACAGAAATTTATGGCGATAATAAAGATATTAATTTCTTAGTCGCATATATATATTTTCCTTCCCGTAGCCGAGCGGTGATGTGTCCGACTTACAAAGCGAAGGTTGTGCTTCTACTCTTGGCTCAGAGCTTTGTCCGAATTTTAATATGCTACATTATTAAATTGTACAACGGGGCTTAATTTTAATTTGCTGTTTCTATGAAAGAAAACCGGAATGATGAGCCCGGAATAATCCCGACAGCCCTTTGTTTGGACGCTTTCGTAATAAGAAAAATTGTTAAATAAAATAAACATGACAACGATAGCTAAACATTAAATCGCTATAGATCGTAAATGGTCATTTATAATTAAAAGCAATGAATGAAAACTAAACATGATTTTGAAATTCCTACAAAATTATACCGGGACATTTTTTTCTTTTTCAAAATATAGGTGTCTGATTTTAGCAATGTTGTTTATTTCTTAAGAGTGTCACGAAGGGACAAACATACATACATAGACTAATAAACACTTTACTTTCCCTTGCGTTTCCCTTACGGTTAATTATTGGGATTAGGTCTATTGATATACCTAATCGAGTAGTAGGAAATATCTATATATAAAAGTATTTTTTTATATCTTTACAAACGTTGTCGTATAGAAAACCGTACTTTAAATTGGTGATTGCGTCACGTCGCTTTGAAATTGCCTTGGATGTGCCGGAACGAAATGAGTATGGGTAAGCATGCCATTGATTCCGTTTTACAGTTTCAACTTTTATAGGAGGAATGTAATGACATTCATGTGCACTTCCGATGTTGTAAATAACAGTTCCATTGTTAGCAGTTTATAATTAATGACACGTTCACTCTCATCGTGAAGTTGTCAAAAAATGGTTTTCAACATTAATCAGCGCTTAATGTAAAAATTAATTAGCCTATGAATAATGAATTATGCTACAACTTGTGTCGCCTAGCGTAGGTCAATGGTTATACTCATCCCTTGTTTCAATCTTAATCATGTAAGAGACACAATAAGTTCATTAAACCTAAATAAAAAAGGTGTATATTGTACTTAAGTCAAAATAATTGCCACGGAACATCATATTAGTTGTGTTTTTTCTTATGCAGATTATTTTCTTTGTGGCAATAAGACTTAAAAAGAGTCAAAAGGTTAAACCGCGAAGTAAGTGAATGTAGATAACTTTTATTTGAGCGCCCCGGTGAATGCACAACACAGTAGTGACAGTGCAGATTCGGCAGCATTAATCATTTTAACCGCACGACATTGATCATCTGATATCTTCTCGGTTTTTGGTTCAGCGGTTTAGTCATTAAAGTTAACAAATAGCCTAGACTTTTAGATTGCAGTATTAATATCGATGACACTCTAATGATCTTTTTTTATACCACGTCGATGGCAAACAAATATACGGCCCGCCTGATGGTAGTCACCATAGCCTATAGACGCCTATTACAACTCCAGAGGTGAGGCTCCAGTGGCGCCTTACTAAACAACATCCAATCCAACATGTCGATATTTTTCTGTGAATAATATATACCCATAAAATAAAAGCCAAACAATAATGTGTTTTAGTTGAGTCAACATTAGAGACTGACAGGTTATTTAAATGATCAAATGATCATTAAAATTGATTGGGTTTACATTTTAGCTAAAATATAACTTTTGAAAGGCATAGTCGAATGTTTTTATGATCAGCATAATTATCACAAAGTGGTCGACCATTTCACCAGGTACCAGTGTATCTCGACCCTGAAATTGGTCATAAGTTATTGTGATAGTAAAACTACATAATGGCAAAATGTACAAATATATAAGCGACGACATCTGTAACTGACCATTCAGAAACTATCAGGTACAATATGATGAGATCTTCTAATAGGCAATTCTGAGAATAGATTGGCAGGTATTACTGTGAAACTTCACGCATTCGTCTAGCCTGAGGACACACGTGACTGTCACTTGTTAGGAGACTACGCTTCCAGATACGTGGGAATGACGCGTTTCGCTTTTTCCTATGACATAGAGAATATAATATAACTAGTTACCTATTTTGAAAAGTCCCCTGATTAACAAAATTAACTAGTTAAAAATAATAGAAGACTATAAATGTCGAATCGTGTAGTTCTTTTTAAATATTAAATTATGTATTACAATAAAAAAATAAAGAGTATTAGGTAAAGCAGGCGGTCTAGCATGAGTTGCGTTCTCGCGCGCGACTCCATACATCTTACGCGACTTCAAGTATGGAGTCGCGCGCGAGAACGCAACTCATGCTAGACCGTCAGATACGAGTATATCAAAAATGGCGGAAATGACGTGCACAGGACTCAGGAAAAAAAGCTTTTGCCCAGTATTGTAGTAGGTAATATTTAGAATAAGAATAAAGAATAAGAATTGTTTATTGCCACATACATGAACATAAAATAGAGTTAGAATTACTTACATAATAAAATAAAACAGTTGTTATCATATACAAAACAAAAGTGATAAGATCTTTGTATTAGGCAAAGGGTTCCAGTCTCAGCGTGTGCCGGGCCTAGGTGCCCGGCGCTGGTTTTCAGACCGGTCCCAGACTAAGGACGGTCGGAGAATATTACCTACATTATTTATGACAAATTACAGTACGTTTGTGCTCGTTTGTATACATAGGGTTTTACTACTAACATTTCAGATGAAAAATACAAATTAAAATACTACATTTAAAATACAGTAAAAAAATAGTACATAATTGAAATGAGAGAGAAAACGAAACACTTGCTAACATTTTAGACACTTAAAAGTAATACCAGTTGTACTATATTGCAACAGTGGATTTATATAAATTGAAAACTAATATTATGATTGGTATTACAAATGCTCGCGATTGTGTTTGTATGGCGGTGTGTGTGTGTGTGTGTGTGTGTGTGTGTGTGTGTGTGTGTGTGTGTGTGTGTGTGTGTGTGTGTGTGTGTGTGTGTGTGTGTGCGTGTATATGTCTATGCGTCTGTGAGGTGTGAACACATACATTGTTTAACTTTAGTGGGGAGGGAGGGTTCCACTCTGCTTGTCTAATAAGTGAGCCTTTACTAAACGTTTGTAATTAAAAAGCGGTATAGGCTCACGGAGGGGCGGAGGCAGGTCATTCCACACTTTGGAAGCAGCAAGTTTAAAGCTCCCTCTAAAGAAAGCTGTTTTATATTTAGGCATGGCAAGTTTAGTGCAGTTTCTTAGCGGCCTGGTGCGTGTGTCTTTTATCCATTTTAGCTTTTCGTATAGATAGTAGGGCTCCTGGAGGTCTAAAACCTTTCTAACTGTATTAGCTAGTATAGTGTGTGTACTAGGTAATATTATTGTGTAATAAACCGCGGAGAAACCTATTTTACTGCAGTTTTGCTTCCTTAATGCAGGGGGAGACCTAGTAAATAATTGTAGGAATTTACTCAAAAATTCATTACAGTCTCTATTAATTACTACGAACACACTTTACACTTTATCTTGTAGTAGAGACAACATGCCTGTATTACCTGTCAACAACTGATCTCAGTCTGTGAAACATCTATAGCTATAATTAAATATAAAAGTAAAATTAATTATATGTTAATAAAAATCTTACAATCTACAATACAATACAATACAAATCTAAAAATTACTAATGTCTTAACCTAAACTAGCAACTATACAGAACAAAAACTATTCACAAAATTCGCGAGTCCCTCCAGATGCAAAGGAGCCCATCACGCTCCCCGCGTTGCCACGCTGAACCGCGATGGACAACCTTTGCATAAGGAACGACCCGGAACGAGGGTCCTGACCCCCCTCCCTCAACCGCCTGCCCACTTCCCCAATGAAAGTTCCAGTTCCATTTTTATCGACTATCACTATGCCCGTCACTTTCGCACTTACATACTTGTTAGAACGTGACAGGCATGGTGATAAACGATAAAAATGCTACCGTGCTACTATGCTACTAGGGCAGGGATTAAATATAAACGATCTTGTTTTGGGATTTTAAAATAACGTACAAAAATAAGGCAAGACACAAAAGCGTTGACAACCGGCACGCGGAAGATAAATGAGAGGTGAGAACTATGTAAAGAAAGCCATAATAGAATTACAGCGCCTATCGAGTTTATAGTGCAAAAACGCATAATCCTCTTTCTCAAGAACTAATTGCTACCAAGCAATTGCTTAATAACGTTTTTAATAGTTCAATGCACACCTTAAGCGGTATAATATATAAAAGATCCAGCCCTAGTAGCACGGTCGCATTTTTATCATTTATCACCATGCCTGTCACGTTCTAACAAGTATGTAAGTGCGAAAGTGACGGGCTTAGTGATAGTGGATAAAAAATGGAACCGTGCTGAGCCCGCAGGTTTTACACGTATCTATTCCGTTTTTCGCATGTACGTGCTAAAGGTGCAGTTACCTATTATACTTTGCGATATAACGCTTTTTTTAGGCTACCTTAATTTAAATCAGTATACCTACCTAGTTTAGTAAAAAGAAAATATGTTATGCCAGGGTAAACAAACTTTTATTGGAAACTGATACATGTATCAATTTCCTATAAAGTAGTAATATTAATATACTATAAATATTAAAGTCAAAATGCTGATTTATTTAATTAAACGAAACAAACAACAGGAAAGTGCTTGAAAGCTGTATAAACAATAAGTCGTAAATATACATACTTATAATATGAACTAGGGGGTTGTAGCACGTATGATGTAATATACATTTGCATAATAAATACTTCCAATCCAATTGTAACTCAGTCCCTCAACTGATATGAATGTAGCCAACATAATGTAATAAACAGCCGAAAAATATTAAATACCCATCTTTGCTTACAAACAGGTAAATACATAGGTAAATCACAGGCTAGGATACTGTTATAGATACAAAGATTAAATAGATAAGAAGAAAAATAGACACCCTATAAATAAGGTAATAACGTATTTTTACCGTAAACACGGATTAATTAAGTACTTGTTAACGAGTTGCAATTATTTTTATGATCTGTCATAGTTGTTCATATACCATGCAAGAATTGTAGTTTTCCGGTACAACACAATGAGACAATAAAGTGAACATTATTATTAACAAAAAGGTTGTAAACATTCTAAATTATACGTCATATAACAAAACATGCTCGGACAGACAAATAAAGCAAGTCTTACTAACTGACAGACTGAAAGGTGAATAAGAAGATTTATGGTTAATAGAAAACCTACTCTATTTTGAAAAGTGCAAAGATCTTTGGATTTTTCAGATACAGATGATGATGATGCTAATGTTGACACTGTCTCGAATATTATTCATTTAATAACGGTGATTAAACTTTTTTATGTCATCCTTAATTATCATCACTGTATACATAATTATTATAACAGTCCCTAACAAATTATTTTTACACAATACTTGTAGAAAATTCTTGGAATACGAAGTTAGTATTTTTCACAACAAATAAGCGAAACACAGGATCAGGACATTTGAAATTAACACTCACCTTAGCATCACATTTAATTCCGTTATTTTAAACTCCACTTAAAATTCAATCCAAACCATTAATCCGTCCACAGAAAAAAAAACACTTCAAAACCATAGACAGCCCGAGTTCCCGCGATTCCCGCGTTCGCGTCCGACACGACCGCCCTTCGGCCATAGAGTTTTCAATCTGCATAGAAGCGCAACGCGCGGCAACGCCATATCGCTCAGCACAATCCGGACCTTTCGGACCACGAAATTAATGAAATGAATCACGGTCAAAGCGTGATCTATTGACATAAATATATAATAGTTTCGGGGACAGATTTGCTTAAATTATAACTATTTCTGCTGCGTGCGTGCCATGCGTTACGCATTTCTAGGTCGTTAAATGTCTCGCACGTCCAAATAAATTTGTTTGAGAATACATAGTTCATTTTCATAATTTATTCGCACTTTAGCTGATAAGCAAAAAGTAAAACTATTTGGAAAGTAATTAAAAACGAATACCTGTTCAATAATACTAACCCTAAAATTAATTTCGAACACTTTATTTTAATAACACATAAATTTATTTTATTGCAAGCAAAACTTGCCCCTTGGTTAACTAAAGATAAAGATAAAAATAACTTTATTGCCACAAAACAGATAGAACATTTACAGAAATTGATGTGACATCGGGTAGGTGCATAGCATGGGTTAAAAAGTACAGAATTTCCAGGGGTCCTAGAAAGGCTAGGCCTGTATCGCGGGAGACCGATTGTGCATTTGTATGTCATATGTGATGGTTGGAGTAATAGAAGATTATGAACTAAAGGTACAAATTTTAGTTAGTATAATAAATAACATTACAGTTTTACAGAAACTGCTTTCCTAATGGACGCAAGTTTATATATAAACTATGGAGTTAACCTCAAACTACATTTAAAAGTAAATTATCAGTCTCCTGGTAGTCCAGAGACAGTAACCATTTAAAAAGAAACCGTTTAGCCTCCGATACCGTGCAACGTATCAACCCTCTTTGTAGCTTTACAGCAGAATTGTAAATCTTAGAGCTAAGGACATCACCGAAACGCCTACCAAATGCAGTGTTGACTATTGGAATAGGTAATTTAAAAATGCGTCTAGCCAATTCATAGAAAGAGCTCGTGATTCTGAGTAGAAATAACTTAAAAAATCCCAAATTTGAAAAAAAAAAGTGTAGGGGACAACAAAAAAAAAACGCCCATTTACACGTAACTTCAACCTATTATTTGCCCACATCCCGCCAACGTACCTACTATATTGCTTGAAGCTATTCGCGACGTGTAACTTTCTGATGATAACTAGAAATAAAAAAAATATATTTAAATTAACTTTGTAAAAGTAACGATACAAATGATAAATAGTACCTACATTACGATACAAATTCGGAATTACCTTTTCGCACGTGTATTGTACAACATTTTTATTACTTTCATTAATCAATTTTATCATTAATGCTTACGTTTCATCACAGTGAGTAAAAAATATTTAAATTTGATTTCACTTCGATTCACAGTGTAATGTATTAAATAAACGGTAAGTTTATGAACTAGCGTATTGATTTGATTATCATATGTAAATGCCTTATTTTGACTACGTTAGATGGAGGTTCGTAAATATAAGTGAATTTCAAGAAGGCATACGATGAGAAACATGGCAGAGTTTGATGACATGTTTGATCGATTAAGTGAAACATGTGAAAGTTTTTATACCAGTAAAATATGCATTTCTTTCATGCATAATTCATGGTTTTATTTTCGTAGATACTCGGTAAAAAAAGTACTATTAAAGCGTTCCTATATAAAAATAGGACAGTCTTACTGTAATAATTCGTACCTACACATACTCGTAGTCTGTCTTATTTATTTATTTTACTGACACTACTTCACAAACTCTGCATCGACAATTTTGTTCTGTTCAGCCCACGGTTGAAAATGCCTTGTGGCATGAAGCCTGCCATTTGTACTTTCTTTTATCGTGCAATGATGTTTCAATAGGTAAATGATAAGTTTAACTCCAAAATATTAATCCAGTAATATTTTGGAGTTAAACTTATCATTTACCTAACCCCGCCCTAACCCGCGCTTGAAGCGGACCGATTTAAATCCAGACAGCAGTGTTGGGCGTAATTAATTACTTGTGTAATTTAATTACTAGTCGAATTACATTTAATTAATTTTTGTAACTTAATTACATGGAAATATGATTACATGTAGTTCAATTTGGCGTGTAATCTGCAATTGCGATTACATTAATTCGTAATTTAATTATTCGACTACTTTTCGTTAACCTTTTTATTCATTTGCAAAAATGAACAAATTTACTTGGAGTATTATAAAGAAAAACTTTCTAAAATCCACTCTTACCTGGATAGGGGTTGTGCACAAATCACGCGAGGTATTATCGGCTACTTTGTGACTTTGTTATTTTTCTATTTTCGTTAAATATACTATATTCTTTCATCATCTTCATTCTTTATTATTTTCGTTATAGACGTATTTTAAAGTGCGAAGTGAAGGTTTATGTTTAACGAAACCGAGAAAAAGTATCTACTCATGTGGTAGGTATTTCTTCCTAATTTCGTTCACTGTTAGAAAAATACACGTGAGGTCTCTTTATAAAAAAAATGCTTGGATTTCTCATTAAATTATTTTCCCTTGTACAAATTCTTGCAAGAATACCTATTTGCATTTTTTTAAATTATGTATAAAAACATTGTCAATAATGCACGATTGACAAATTTAAAGTTCATTCAAAATTTTCATCTGATTTTGGAAATAAAGATGATTGAAAATTTGCATTCAATAAAAGTAATTGTAATTTAGAAAAGTAATTAATTTAAAATTTTAATTTAAAAATGTAATTAAAAATGTCATTAATAATTACATTTTGTAATTGTAATCGTTAATCGAATGCGCGATTACTTTCTACATGTAATGGAAATTATTAGTTGAAATTACATTTTGTAATTGCAATTGTTAATTTATAATTTAATTACTTTTTGCCCAACACTGCCAGACAGCCAATAAATAAGGCGTAGAAAGTAAAATTTTACAGTTCAGACACTCAGCCATATTTGAACTTTAAGATTACGTCAAATATTAGATACGTTTTGTTTGAAGAAACGTCACTTATAACACTTGTTTGACACTGGCATATCTTGGTGATGTCTAATGGATATCTATTTCAAAATCCGAATCGGGCCCTAGTTCAGAGTTCAGCCTTCTGTCGCTCCCTCAAATTAAATAGGTAAGTCGAAGCATATCTAATATAGCCTCCTAAGGCCCAACGAAAAATTGAGTATGTAGTCAGTACGGCCCGTAGTCCTACCAGTACCTAGTACTATTGTTTTATACTCATTCAGACCCCTGTATTTAAAAGACTTTTTTTAATGTTACTGTACTTATACAGCACCTTGTACAGCGCTTTGATTTTTTTTTACAAACTTGTTAAAGGGCTCACAGACAAAACAAAACAGTCCTTTAGAAGTTCGTACACGCCAATTTCGATAAGCGCAAAATTTGAAATGGGTTTTCTATTAAGTCCTACTGGTAGGACCGTGGTACGCTATGACTACACAATTGTTGTAGGAGCTGGGTCTGAATAAGAAAGTTAATAAGTACTATGGGTAGGACCTTCGGCCTTAGGAGGATATAGAACAACGACGTTACTTTCAATTTGCTATGTTGGTGTCTTACCAGATAAGTACAGTACAGCTTTATTTCAATACGGTTAATGTTAATCCAATAATTACCACAGTAAGTGAATGTTGGCGCTTCAGTAAACATTCGAGGTACGTAAGATAATTTCGTGGAAAAAGACATGTAATTTCCTCCAACACTTTCATATTGTGGCGTAAATAATAACATATGAACGTTCTTATACGGTTGCAATGTTAATAAATATTAGCTACCTATCTATAGTGTACTGGCAATCACATGTACTAAAGGAACACAGCACAATCATAAAAAACTTACTTGTCCCTTAAATTAGTCCTTTAACGACGTTGTTCTGCACATGGGCCTAGCCAAGGTGACAATCGCTATCGCTTCGCCAACGAATTTGTGTCTCTCTCTCACTCTTCCATATTATAGTGTGACAGTCGGCGCGATTCGGGAAATGATTTAGAGATTCACTAGATATGAAATAGTAAAGATATGTGACGTTCCACGGCAAAAGGTGCCATTGCCCCGGCTGAATATTGGAGCGGCGTTAATAATAGCGTAACCGCAAGCAGGGTGCCGCCAGCAGCGGGGCAAGGCCCAAGCTGCCGGTGGTCAGGGCTGCAGAGAGAGGAACCGGCGGACTATCCGCGCCGTGTCCAAGATCACCGCCTTCTGCATCTGACCCTTGATCCAATCACCTAGCGAGAATCTCTCAAGATGTTGGCCGAGACTCTTCGCTGTTAGACCGTTCGCTGAAACGACTATCGGGACAATGATCGTCGAATCAACATCCCACATGGCGGTTATCTCGTTATTATAATTATTATACACCCATATTTTTACACTAGACTGTACCAGTGGCGGGGCATGCTTAGAACATGATCTAGATCTTGCCTATTTGAGCTACCTTTGTAGGTATACTAAAGGAAAAATGGAACCCTAAAACGGGCCAAACTAGCCTACTTCGGATTGCCCTATGATGTGTATATTTTACCTGATTTCAACTACTTATTAGGTATAGGTATATATCGTTTTACGTTTGTGAATACTCCTCACAGTAGCTTACCTATGCGCGGTTTAAAAACGGGGAAAGCTTCGGAAAAACCGTAAAGACCTTTAAACTGCGGCTTGGTGTTTGCCACTTTCTTTACAATCCAATCACCATATATTATACTTAAAAAATACGTGTAATTGATAATACAGGGATCACGTGACCTTCCCTTAATAGACATAATCTAGTCTTAAAAGATCGCGTTACCATACTGAGGGAAAACATTCAGTTAAAACCTACGATGAGTGAAATGCATGCGCGAATGTTAACAAAACGACATCATTTCGATAGGTATTGGAATCTAAGTTCGAATTGGTCTCCAGTACGGTTACCATCAGTTTGTCACTGCCATAAACGCCGTCGAGAACGTATGTAATTTACTTTCTATACATCCCGTTTGCACTAATATGCGAGTGCGAGCGAGATGTATAGAAAGTAAATTACGTTCTCGACGGCGTTTATGTCAGTGACAAACTGAGGGTCTACCGCGAACCACGTTCGACTTGTTGCCTCCCTGTCACACTTACGTACGAATTTACAAGTGCGACAGAGAGCCAACACTAGCCCTCTGATGGTAACCGTACAGATCGAAACACATCGAGCGAGAAACGGCCGCCGTAAGCGATCTGTGTTGAAAGGTCATCCAGGATTTCTAAATAAATCATTATTAATACTGCTTTTATCGTCAGTCTATGCGGGAGTCTGCAAGATTTCCCCCGTCAATATCCATAATGAAAAGTAATAAAATATAAGTATTACATCTGTCAGTATAAATAACTCAGTCAAATAAGAGAGATAATAAGCTGGAAACTCTCGTATACTTCATGATAGCATTCTAAAAGTTGTCTTGAAAGTCAATGAAAACCTCGTGTCAGCGTTGGAAGTTATTCAACGTTTAAGTTCACAAGAATAGGGTTTTCGCGAATATCAAGGTTTTAATAGCTCAATAGGTAACTATTAACTATGCACATAAACTTGCCACGGCTCATAAGAGCCTGGGGTTCGCTTGACAACTAATCCCAAGAGTTGGCGTAGGTAGTCGTTTTTACGAAAGTATCTGCCATCTGAGCTTCCAACCAAGGGGGGGGGGGGTTATTGAGATTAGCCTGGTTTCCTCACGAAGTTTTCCTTCACCAAAAACGGCTTAAAATACATGATTTGGGACACTCTAGGCCAGTGGTTCCTAACCTGGGGGGTAATTACCCCCGTAGGGGTAAAACTGGTATTTTACGGGGGTAATAAGCTAACCTAATATAACAATAACAATACAACAAACGAACACGTTTTATTTTTTACTACCATTGGGAGGAGGGGGTAAAATCAGGTTCCCTAGTTAGTCATAGGGGTAACCGGACTGAAAAGGTTAGGAACCACTGCTCTAGGCTCATATGAATAAATAAATAAATAAATTTAAAAGGCCCCATCGCAACAGGGAAAAATTAAAATAGACAATTAAAAAAAACTTGGTTAAAAGTAGGTATATGAGGCCTTCTAATGAGGATTACCACTAGTTTGTACCGCTAAGCTACCTCAAGTACTAGGGCTACCTACTTGGACCTTCATGACTTGGTCCACCTACACACTGGGTCCGACGATAATAAAAAATGTATGATCGCTCAGACACGAGTCCTCAACATTTTTACAAAAACCGGCCAAATGCGAGTCGGACTCGCGCACGGAGGGTTCCGCATCATCAACAAAAAATAGAGCAAAACAAGCAAAAAAAAAACAAGCAAAACGGTCACCCATCCAAGTACTGACCCCGCCCGACGTCGCTTAACTTCGGTCAAAAATCACGTTTGTTGTATGGGAGCCCCACTTAAATCTTTATTTTATTCTGTTTTTAGTATTTGTTGTTATAGCGGCAACAGAAATACATCATCTGTGAAAATTTCAACTGTCTAGCTATCACGGTTCGTGAGATACAGCCTGGTGACAGACGGACGGACGGACGGACAGCGGAGTCTTAGTAATAGGGTCCCGTTTTTACCCTTTGGGTACGGAACCCTAAAAATCATCATCAACACCCAACAACTGGTTGAACAATAAACTATAATTTCAATTACTCTCGAGCGCCGTCATTACCGACATCCATCAAGGGGGCCATCAGCGTCTGCAAATGACGGCGTGCGCAAAAACTAAGCTCTAGATCTAGAACCTATGTTGTAACAGCATAGCGAGACAGGCGAAGGTACGTACCACCTCGATGTGATGGAGATGGTTTGAAAAAGGTGGAGAGAAACTAGCTCGTCAAAATCTGTGCACCGCATCGACTGGGCCCAACCAATTTGCTGCGTCCTGGGAGCCGATTTTTGAAATTCGACCGCTGTACGGATATGATGGTGGTTCTTGTCTACGTGACAGCGTGATAAAACGGTGTCCGTCACTTTCTATCCCACGGTGTTAAACAGTGACAGTTATTTTATCACGTGGATAAAGATGGATAAAGCTATCCATAATAGGCCGGCTGGATTTCGTGTATTTCGTTCAGTAATATCTCCACTACTAAATAGGCATGTAAATTCTACTAATAGAATTAAAAATGAGTGGTCAATACCACTAGATTTCCAATTTCTATCGCTCGTATTTCAAAAATCAGCATTTCGTCGTTTTCCACCGATTTTCGAGTGACAAGATCGCGCGATCGAAATTCAAAAATCGGCCCCCTGCAACACCGACGACGTTGCTGCTGTATACATGTGTCCCGTTTGCACTACCTTACGAAGGTCGAGGACATCGTAAAGTATGTACGAGTCAAGTCCGGAGTCGTTCTGAGGGTCGCGAAGTTGGAATGTCGATAGAATGCGAATTGTAATTCTTATGTGGTGACCGTTCCGTACCTTATTATACTGGTTTCCCCAGTCCTGAGAGAACGTTCTCGGTAAGCCATGACAAGTAACAACTCTGGGCCAACGAATGCATCTCATTGCCCTTCATGTTTTCTAATACTGATTAGAATGTTATAAATACTTGTGAAGATGAAACTAATATGAAAATATTTGCTTTCTTATGTTATGATTATATAGTGCCGCACGGAGAAGCATTGCATTTGAGGTGCTTGAGAAGTAAATACCTACATAGGTATATCGATAATATAGTTGCTTCCTAAATTAATAATTATATTTCTATAATTAAAGATAATATAAAATTTTTACAGAGTCATAATTACCTAACAGCCATGTTAATTTCAAGATTATCTTATTACTTATTAGTCATTTGCATCTTGCTTGTGGTAGTTTTAATATTATTGATAATTATCCTGACTGTAATATGAGGTTGATTACAAGTAGATACTAAATTACATATTATGTTGAATTATGGTTGGATTAATTAGTAGGTAAAATAGCTCATAATTTATCGGAAAATATCATTAAGCTTGCATAAGCCGTATAAATCATTGCGTAAAGGTGTTTTGAAGTTTTGATACATTTACGCACTTGGTTGGTAATGCTACTATTTATTTGTATGTTTTTTTATAAGAACATGTTACTCACAATCGGTTTCGAATATGTTTTCTATACCTAGAGCATGGTTTTCGTCGCGACTTCAAAACTTATTGTTAGACCAATAAATATCATAGTCAGTCTGGGTATATCTGTTGTCTAGTTTAAAGTTTAAATTATCATTAATTATACTAAACATTATGATAATTTTACGATATAACTAACTTAATTTCAGTAAATCGCGCGACCTGTCAACATTTTCAAGAAGAAATAAGGCTGAGCATAGGTTCACGTTGTCCGCACTGTTAATGCCTGAAAATAGTAACCTAGCCTCTCAAAACATGTCGTGCATGACGTGAGACCAAAATTACGTGAGCTGAGTATTAGCTTTAATAAGTATGTAGGTATCGGTTGTCATTGCCGTTTCAATATATGTAATAGTTACATATTATAATTATAACTTATGCTTTTCTCATACTATCATAATTTTAATAATTTTAATATTTAATAATACTATGTTGATAATTTTAATATTTAATTTCATATAGACAAATAGCAGTATGTAAAAAAAAAGAAAAGACATGTAACAATTATTATCAATAAAATTTTCATTTTCATTTTCATATCATATGGCATAGCATGGAACAACTTATGCAGATAGGTATGGAGATATGTTTTCCTCGAAGTTTTAACGCTTGGCTATTATTGAGCGGTTTCTCGGCAACGGGATACGGGAAACAAAATAAGTGAGATCTGCTATTACGCATAATTGTTACAGTTACAGAGTTCTAGTTATGTTGGATACCAGCTTACATTCGAGACTCGTTTTGTGAAGATGCCTGAGAACAATGCAGCTATTCCATTGATTAAGGTGTCGGCTATGACTTCCTGGAAAGAGTGTTTTTCTCATAACTTTGCAGACCATTTCCTTTACGTTCGATGGTTATTCACATATTTACGAAACAAACAAATACTCTGACTTGAGTCGTATGGCCACCGTAGCTACCACGTTTACTCGTACCACGGATTCCGCGGAGTCGGAAGAAGCAATTGACAGTAAGAAGGAAATTTTATATACCTATCTAATAAGCTGGTATGTCATCAAGAGAAAGCAACTAGACAAGACCTCGAAAGATTTATAAACAATTTTATGCCTGGCTTGGTGGCAATTCATGATCAGGAAACACCAAGTGGAATCATTATCATTGCCAACCTTTACACTTTACAACAAATGCTGGTCACCAGGTCACCACCTCCTTTCTTTTCGTAAAATGTTTGAAATTCGATTGCTACGTAATATAATTCAAAAGTAAAACAACCGAGATAAAATCTGCCTCTAATTGCTGTGTGGGATCTGCTTAAACCTTTCCCCATAAAGATTTCTAACGATACACATTAATGAAATAGATTCGGTATGGTACCAAATTGCTAGGTAACCATAAATCTTCTTTCTAAACTATTAAAATGTTAAAACAGTAATGTGTACCCAAATTTTATCGTCTTAACGTTTAACCAGTTAAGTTTTGAATCGAATTAACCAAATGTCAGTAAAGTAGGTAGGTTGTCGATAATCTATGTAAGACTATTAAAAGCCGCTTACACACAATTATAGAGAAATCTAAGAATTTAAAGGTTCGCTAATAGTGATGTGCGTTGGAAACATTCCACGGGAAAAATGCGTTGTAACGTCACAGAATAAATAATAGTACTAAGTACAGAAGACTCACTCTCTAACAAAACGCGTCTGTTACGATCAGCACAGATATGGCCGCTAGGTGGCGACAGCGTCACGCGCGGCTTATGGCTTTCCCCAAAATTGGGGCCGAACGGATGTACTTTTAGCTACCTGTATATTATTTATATATTATAATATTTTGGCCTAATTGATAGTTAATACCCATATTTTTTTTTATAATCTTTCATATTATTGTTTAACTTAGTAGGTATCTGTGATTGTTATTGAAAGATATTTTTGATTCTATGCTTTAGAACAGTATATTTTATGATCTAACTAATATTCTCGAGTTTCCCCAAAAGTTTAGTGCCAGAATTACTTACGAAAGTCTTAAAACTGCCCGAAGGCCCAGTTTAAAAATCTGACCACAAATAGGCTCAAAAACAGACCATAGATTCTATTCTTCACTCCTCTAAAAAAATAATTAAATTTGCTTTAGTTATGCAGGAGGAAACAAAGACAAAAACATCATGTTTGTAGTTTTATACCTACCTACTTATTATTTTTACCAACAAACCCAGAGATGTCCTCATCTCTTGCTCGTGATTCCATAATCCATGTAAAAGGCCTTTTAAAGATATTTTGCTAAACTAATGGTAATCGTGGTAAACTTTCCAATATTTCCTACATTCACTTGTGGCGGTAACAGTCCTCTGAATGGCACATCACTATTGCTAGATGAGGAATTTTCTTTTAAATAATTAACTAAACCGCTGTTTATTAATCTCCAAGGGAGATCGCGGCAACAATCGGACTGACGAGCGGATGGATTGTCTCGTTTCGCTGTTTATTGCTTGAACTTGTTATCACAGCTTGAAATAGGGATCTCAAGCTGTGATAATAAAATATGATACCAATTAATAATTCTTTATTGTTTAGTTATGACTAAAAACAATCAACAAGTTTATGATGTGAATGTCCATGATTTATATAACCATTTACATAAGAATAGTAGCACTCTTTAACTAGTTAGGGGTTCTATTTTACAATTAAACGAGTTGTATGCAGATGAAAAGTAGCAGCATCACTGATGATGTCGATATGTGTTTGACCAATGACAGGTGAACTTTTCACCTATATTACTGCCGGTTTTTGTAAAATTACTAGCGTTATAAAAATGAGCCCTGGAGCGCGTTTCTAAATTATTCTAAATAAAACAGCATCAGGTTTCACTATCACGTGCTATCACTATCACTACATAGTATGAAACAAAATCGCTTCCCGCTGTTTGTCTGTCCCTATATATGCTTAGATCTTTAAAACTACGCAACGGATTTTGATGCGTTTGTTAGGGTTCCGTACCCCCAAAGGGTAAAAAACGGGGCTCCCATACAAGAAACACGGTAACCCCTGATAGTAAAA
This sequence comes from Cydia amplana, assembly GCF_948474715.1. Taxonomy (NCBI): domain Eukaryota; kingdom Metazoa; phylum Arthropoda; class Insecta; order Lepidoptera; family Tortricidae; genus Cydia; species Cydia amplana. Next base: position 6,056,443 of record NC_086084.1, read on the forward strand.
TTTCGATTCTACTCATAATTACGTTTAAGAAATAGACGCATTTCCTGAAAACAATATCTCATATCAATATCAGCACCTACAAGTTAAGGTTGAGCATTACATACAGAGGTATCTTAATTAGCATACTTACGTCCAGTTTGGTTTCTTACTTGGTTTTATTTTTTCGTTTAGTTTTATTTAGTTCGTTACATTAAAAACGTTACGTTAATTTTTAATGATTAATCGGAGCAATTTGATTTCCATTTATCTATTTAACACTTCTTGCCTAATATCCTAAAATGTAACAGTAACTTATAATCAATTTGAATGCGTAATAACCATCAGCGTTATGATTATGACATATGGAGTTTAAAATCAACGCAAGATTTATTAGGACAATTTGTTCTGATCTGACTGATGGCACTTTCGCTAAGTTACCCAAACAGTCAGTAGAGAACGTAACTTGAATGTCAGATTCCATTAAAGCTTCTTTGTTTGATAGAGACAGAGACTGGTGGGTAAGGCAGAAGAGACGTTCAGTTGCAAAAATCAATCTGACGTGATTAACAATTTTTTCAATCGCATTTACATAGATAATCGCAATGGATGGACATCGTGAGGAAACCGGACTAATCCCAATAGGGCCTAGTTTCCTCTCTAGGTTGGAAGGTCAGATGGTAGTCGCTTTCGTAAAAAACTAGAGCCTACGTTAATTCTTGGGATTAGTTACCTACTTAGAATGTTGTTTGAAAGATTTATTTCATATTAAATCCATTAACAGTTTTGGTAGATCATATAGAAATTGGAAAAGCGCTTACGAACAAATTCACATAATGAGGCCAAATTACGAATATCCATAAAGCTAAAATCAATTTGTCATATAAATTGTGTTCTAACACGAATATTTTACGATTTCATATTTAAATCAAAATGTAAATGTTTTTAAACCCAAATCCATAACTCAAGTGATGCTACGCGCTAGTAAAGTTGTGTTCCGGAAAAATGTGTTGTGTGATTACATAAAATACGAACGATCGTTATCTAACACTTGATTGGCTGTACGTAGGCGTACGATTATAACTGTAGGGATATAAATAGTAAAGACTGTCAATCTTGAATCTTCATAGCGTGCTGGAATACGAAGCTCGTGTGATATGGTAGAACTTCATGTTATTTACAAATATGGTTCTACATCTTTTTTTGTATACGAAATAAGGCGGGGTGAATTTTCTCCCTCCTAACTATATTTTTAAGCGTTTTGCCCTCTATCTGTTGTGTCAATCTTTACGCTCTTTACGGAGTCATGCTCGACAAATGCCAATTTAAAGCTTACTGACTGTGATTACCAATCTTTATTAGTTTCTGTCTCTGATACTGAAACTGCATACGTTTATACGGACATTAGATACTCCGCCACTTTTTGTACTAGCACTATAAGTGTGTACTTAGTGTGTGTAGTCGACGTCAAAGATATGTTTACATTTTTTCGCCTTATTACAAAGGAGTAAGGTGCAAAAGTGTAAACATATCTTTGACGTTGACTGTACAACTCCAAAGTTGACTCAATAAGTTTACATACCTAAAACATGTGCATTTCAGATTATAATAAACTTCCAGTTTTTGCAAGACGCGCCGTCAATGGCGCATGCTGTGAAACGACTTTTCGTATAAACTTATCATAATTTTGCGGTTCAGTGAGGATGATATAATGCCGATGTACATTGTATGTGTCCGTTTTTGCTATTATAATCCTCACATGAGTAATCCACTTAAGGTGACGGTAGAGGTGGGTAAATTTTCAGATTCTGTCAATTTACCCCATTTCACACACAAGCGCACTTCACGCACACTACCTCACTTTACTGGGACAGGTCATTGACCCATCAAGTTTTTTTAAGATTGCGTTTTGAGTTTAGTGTTAACCACTGACCTCTTTTGAGGAACAGAAACTGTAAAAACGTTCCATTGAAAGAAGAAAGAGAAACAATACATTAAATCTTGCTCTCCTTGTCTGTTCATGTCACACGTGACGTATTTAAATTCTAATTTAATTCATTTGATTGTTAACTATTTTCTGCATATTATGGCTTTGTCGAGATACGCGTTTTGTAAAGTTAAACCGAATAAACCCAGATGTCATTAAGTCAGATGTAAAATGTTATTTACTACTCTATACGGTTATTCATAAGGCGAAAAATCAATTCAATTAAAAATTTAAATAAATAAAGTTTCGGCAGGGTGGAAATTTAATTAAGGCCGACAAAATAAAATTTAATAATATATGTCGGCTGATGTACCCCTAAGATCTTTACAGATTTACTTGTACGAGTATCCTATATTCGCTATTTATTTTGCTATTAAATTTATAAAATTAAAATAAATAATTAAATATTATACTGGCATTCCACCGCTATTATTTCAGTGCTGAACTGATTATCTTCGATCGTAGCCTTGATGATGTAGTTGTACTTACACTTACGGCGGTAGGAGCGGCAATGAACCCCGCGCAGCGTAGAACGAGAGGTGCGTTGGGATAAGTGCATATACATATAATTCTTCGTGCGTCTGTCTGTCTGTCCGTCCGTCTGTCACAGTCTATTTTCTCCGAAACTACTGGACCAATTCAGTTGAAATTTGGCACACATATGTAAATTTGGCACACAAATGTAAATTTGTGACCCAAAGATGGACGTGTAACGTAAATAAAATGTATTTTAGAGAATTTGAAATACGGTAGCCCTTTTTGGGGGGGGGTAAATGAAAAAATTAAAAAATATGTTTTTTAAACTATATAGTGTTACATATCAAATAAAAGAGCTCATTGTAAGAATCTCAAACATAACTTTTTTTATAATTTTAGGATTAATAGTTCAGCAGTTATTCATGAAAATAGGCAAAAAATGATCATTCTCCGCCCACTTTCTCCGAAACAACTGGATCTAAAATTTTGAAAAAAATACACAAAGTAGTTCTTTACCTATATATGTCAGGAAAATCTATAAGAAATGTGCAGTCAAGCGTGAGACGGACTTAATATACGGAACCCTTAGAATGCGAGTCCGACTCGCACTTGTTTTTGTTTAGCTCTTATTAGGTTTAAGGAGTTTTATGAGTGAAAAAAGAAGTTTTTTGTTTTATGTGCCCGCGTTATTGCCGATCGATTGTGTTTTAAACGATAATTAGACAAAAAAACTTGTTTTTCACCCAACGAATATAGATCCCCATGACACATCTTCCAAGTCGCCTTTGGATAGGCTTAATTTTAAAAATAATTGAAATAATGTTCTATATCATTCATACTTGCAAAAAAAGACTAAAAATAATTTACGTGACCAATGCTTATTATTAGTAAATATCTTACAATTTAGTATCTGATATATCACACGATACAAAAAAATGGCCGCAAAGTTAAAAGTTTATTTATTTACGTTACTAGTCCATCTTTGGATCACCGACTCTTTGTCATATGTGAAAAATGTGTACCAAATTTCAATTGAATTAGTCTATTAGGGGCAGACACACGAGTGATCTTAAAAGGGATTTTTTTCTTGAATGATTTGTATGTACTTACCCCAACGCACCTCACGTTCCACGCGGCGCAGCGTAATCAGTAAGTACCTAATAATTAGTGTCCGACCGAAACACAAATTTCTGTATATATAAATATTGTTGTCCTACTTGCTCGCCAACTTTTGGTCTTTGTCACATAGTTTAGTTTCATAATACGAAGTACTATTTCGTATGTTTCGGCCAGGCCGAAAGATTCGGCCGTTTTTTGGCCGAAACCGAAACTACGGCCGAAACATGATTTTATGGCCGAAACCGAAACCGAAACCGAATCTTCGGTCGGACACTACGAATAATCACAATGGTCTTAAGTACCACAGACCCTACTGTCGCTTAAGTCCTTTATGACAATCTCTGCCTATTAGAACTTATAAAAAAAAAAGAAACCGAGTAATTATATCCAACTACCGAACCTGCTTACAAATTTTCTCGAGATATTTGAGAAATGTGATATGCAAAGGAGAACATTCGAACAAACGAAAGTATTTTTGCCCAAGCTGAAACGGAGACCTTCGCCTACGCTCGGTCAGTGATGGTTTAGGTACAGTCAGCTGCAGGTCACCCCTGCATAGAAGATTGTATGCAGGGGTGGTACCTTTTCTCTGCAGCTGACTGTACACCTATAAAAAATTGATGTACCTGCTGCAATTTTATACCGGTACCGTACTTTATATTTCAACAGGTATAGTACCTTCAAAACGAAGCGGTATTGATAAATAATAACGGTACCGTACCGCCTATAAATAATAATAATAATTCAGCCTATATACAGGGTGGTCCAAACCTTGACGTCCAAAAATTTTTTTTTAGATTCCTCACGTCGTGGGCTATCAGAAAATTCAGAATATACCCCATGTATGTTAGCCGATTTTTCGTAGTTATCGAGTTATGATTTTTTTTTACTTTTAACTTTTCATATGAAATTCCGGGGTTCCCATACAGAGTGGCTAAAAAATAACTGCATTTCCGTTGCCAGGGAGGTTTTGGGATTATACTGAGCAACTTTTACAATGGGGCCAACCCCGAAACCGCGAAAAAAAATTACCCTTCCATAGAAAATGGACTAGCCAAAATGTATAAAAAGCCAATTTTTTTTTCGCGATTTCGGGGTTGGTCCCATAATAAAAGTTGCTCAGTATAATCCCAACACCTCCCTGGCAACAGAATGCAGTTATTTTTCAGCCACTCTGTATGGGAACCCCGGAATTTCATAGGAATAAGAATAAGAATAGAATAAGAATAAGAATTGTTTATTGCCACATACATGAACATAAAATAGAGTTAGAATTACTTACATAATAAAATAAAACAGTTGTTATCATATACAAAACAAAAGTGAGAAGATCTTTGTATTAGGCAAAGGGTTCCAGTCTCAGCGTGTGCCGGGCCTAGGTGCCCGGCGCTGGTTTTCAGACCGGTCCCAGACTAAGGACGGTCGGAGAATATTACCTACATAGGAAAAGTTAAAAGCTTAAAAAATCATAACTTGAAAACTACGAAAAATCGGCTAACATACATATGGGGTACATTGATAGCCCACGATTTTTGGACGTCACGGTTTGGACCACCCTGTATAGACAATAATCTCAACGCTAGCCCAATGCGGATTGGGGACTTCACACACAGCTTTGAATTTCTTCGCAAATGTATGCACTACGAGTATGCAGGTTTCCTCACGATGTTTCCTCCTTCACCGAAAAGCTAGTGGTAAATATCAAATGATATTTCGTACATAAGTTCCGAAAAACTCATTGGTACGAGCCAGGATACCAATGAGTTTTTCCTTACCGCTTATACCGTAAAGAAATAATGCAGTCTCTGCTTTGCACGATTATTGTGTGGACATAATTCTTATAATCACCGAAACATACATACCTCTACGCACAGAATGTCATTGAAATAAAACATTGTTTTTTATAGTAAATTAATATAACATTCGATTTATACACATAACAATAAGCAGGCCAGGCCGCAGCGATATTGGCCTGTAAGCTTCATCTCGGTCTCCAAATCCGCAAAACTCGCTGGTACTAAATGCTGGTCTTGCCGTTATTAATTATCTTGATTCTTGAAGATTATCAGAACAGCACGTTACGTAATCGCATACATAGACGGAACGAACGTCAACAAAGTAGGTGTAGACACTGCAAGTCTTTAGGTATTAAACGAATTACGCTTCGTATTAATAGATGAGTAATATTTAAATGAACATATAATATTCTCTAACATAAATACAAGATTACAATTAATTGACATCAAAAGTCATTGACGTACAGAAGTCATATACATTTTTATAATGACGCAAAATTGATACCAGCATAATGAAAATCAATCCCAATCAGTAAAACGAGTCTTTAAACTTTTTTCATTTTAAGCGGGTTTTGAAGGAACAAGTTTCTTAAATTCGATTGTAATCGTATTGTTTTAGGATAATTTACTGCTGTTTTCGACCGTTACGACCCGTAAATAACAACAACTCACATTTAAAATTTGACTGGAGCTCGACGTGATTATATTTATTTACCCTATTTTATGAAATACAATTTATCTACTGGTATACATTTTCGTATGCGTATATGATGAAATGTCTTTATTAATGTCAAAAACGAGCTATGACGATGTACACGTCTGCTTCGATGCAAGGCCAACGGCCATCTGACTCGAAGAAGAGTTTTGAGTGATGTCGTCAATGTATGGAAATTATACGAAAGTTTACATTTGGGATTGAATTTCTGTGTTGTATTTGTGAGTAAAAATATTAGTAGATAATAATCTGGTAGTTTAGTTATCTAGCCTTCAAAATCCCACAACAACTCAATTACTGTCAAAGACAAAACTGTAATGCGTCTTGCTCAAACGGAACTCCATATTTTGATTTTTGGACACTTTTAGTGTCGATTTGTAGAGAATTACAGGAAATAAAAAAAAATATGGCGTGAAGAGCCGGTACACGGCTTCTTCGTGAACAGATTTGCGTATAATTTAATGCAGTTATTAATCATTCATTGAACAAATTGATTGCACAAAGTGAGGTCTAAATCGAAAACGTCATATACCGTCCCCTTAATAGGTTTTACAATTTGCTGGCTTAAACCAGCGGTCGGCAACCTTTTAGCAGCCAAGGGCCACATAGTAGTTAACTAAGTTGACGCGGGCCGCACTTTGATAATATTTATGACTTTATCAGACATTGTCGTTTGTCAATATTACATACAAAATAGCCAGGGAGGCTCGCGGGCCGCAAGTGACAGGTTCATGGGCCGCATGCGGCCCGCGGGCCGCAGGTTGCCGACCGCTGTCTCAAACCTTCGAGGTTTAATAAGTCATTAACTTCTACCGCGTTTTCCCTAATAAGAAAAAAAACATTTCTTGCTGTGATTCAATATAATAAAGCTAACATTTAATTTTAATAACAATCAATTTAATTTAAAATAGGGGATCGGAATGGCACGTCAAATTGATTACTTTTTCAAATTATCAAAACTGCCTCCGAAGTTTGTATAAATCTGCGGTCAAACTGCCTCCTGTACCTGCTTTTATAATTTATGAGAAGTAATATTATAAGTAGTCCTATCTTCTTATTGCCAATGGTACCTACCTATTCGATGTGTAGATTTGAGGCTCAAAATTTAGAGCGGTAGTTACTATTTATAGGTACGTTGTCGGTTTCGACAGTTTCGATGTTTTCAACAAAATAAATTTCTTCTAAGTAGGTACAAGTAAGGGACACAAATTCTTAGAAAGCTTAGTTGTATTTCAAAGCAACTATTCATTAGTGAATTACTCCCTCGGGCCAAGATCTGTCGTCGCAGCGAAAGATAATATTCTATTAACGATTTACGACATCAAAATAATATCATCCAAGAAAATCCGACAATCTCCTTCCACAAAGTATTGACTTAAATTAAAATTATTAGCTACGGACAAGTAAGATGAGTTTGTAGTCTAGTTTATAAACTAAAAAGTTTATAAAAAAAAAATTACTTTGATAAGCCTTTATTTATATCCTATAAACTAATAACAAAGAGCTTTATTTTATACTACTTATTTATATTAAAAAACCCTTGAGAAAAATGGCTTGACAGACAAGATACTGAATAAATTTCACAGGTGTCGCATAGAAACACCGAAAAGAGGAGGCGTTTTTGGATTTTAATCCTCGGGAAAAAGTAAACGATACCGATTGATTCCAAAGATATCCATAAAAAACATGTAGACATAATAATAATTACCTATATTTAAAAACCATATTTTTCACATAAAATAGTAGGTCACCTATTTTGTAGTTTTTCTACTTGCTTTAATATACCTAGTAAAAGTCAGAGATTTAATCATCCATCAAAAAATTTGCCGACTTTACATTATATGCTGTGAAAAGCGATAGTATTTACCTCATAACTTATCAGTAATCGACTCATGACTTCCAAATCTATACACGTAACATACACAATACTTCCTGATAAAAATTCACACAGCGCGAAGGAAGTCGGTATCCAGCAACATTCTTCGTCGATCGCGTAAATGCCTTCCTAACTATGGGAAAACATGAAGTGTTTTGCTTGCAAATGAGACTTCGTACTGTCGTTCCACTTGAAGAATAATCAATTAAGTAGGTAGGTAAGTCGAATTCGGAGTAAATTATAACTTTACACATCAGTACGGCTACCATCAGTTTGGCACTGACATAAACGCCATCGAGAACGTAAATTACTTTCTATACGTCTCGCTCGTACTCGCATATAAGTGCAAACGAGATGTATAGAAAGTAAATTACGTTCTCGATAGCGTATATGTCAGTTTTGACACTGTCAGTGACTCATGATACGGGCTCTGTCATAATACAAGAATTACTTTTGCTAGGTTTTTTTTTACGCCCCACTATTGTGCAAATCTCTCTAGCCCTATTGTACGTTAGTATGCGAGAGTTTGAGGGTTTAGGTACAACATTAATCAGGGGAAAGCTAATGATAAAATACCTTATTCCTGTAATTTATTTCGTGCTCTACCTGTTTTAAAAGTTTTCTGTTCTTTATATCCTGCTACCCCAAGGTTGTCTGGAAGAGATCGCTTAGAGCGATAAGACCGCCTGTTGCTACCTTTATTTACACTGTAAATCTGTTATTGTATTTTTCTTTGTGGTGCAATAAAGTATATTTACTTACTTTACTTACTTACTTACTTACTTATTTGACAATTAGGTAACAAATATTTGTAGTGAAATCATATTAACCTTATATTACTTGTAAAAAAAAATTTAGGCCGAGACAATGATTTGAAATCCATTAATGTGTACCTATCTATAAAATTCGCCTTATTTATTGGTACGACCTAAAAGGACTTTTAATGCTTATTATTATAAACTTTTTATATAAATAATACTGTTCAATAAATGAAATTAATGTTGACTTTTAATTTCACACTGCGTTGCATTTAACATTTTGTTGTTTATAAGTTTAAAGAATTTAATTATGATAATTACTTATTATACCTAGTAGGTGTGTCTGAGAAATCATTAAAAGAAAGTTACATTTTCGTAGAATGTGTAGTTAAATGTTTTGGCCACACCACATCATGCAACACATCGTTCATGAAATGCCAGGAGATTAGGTATATATAGTAAAGCAGATCTTTTCAGTAGAACAAGGCGGCAAATTTGAAAAATGTAGGCTCGAAGGGATATCGTCCCATAGAAAATTTAAATTTCGCGACTTTTTCTACTGACAAGATTTGCTTGACCATTTATAGTATTATTTACTAGCTAAAACTAACCGTATCCACATCTTTTAAGGGTCAAGCAGATTTTAAAACTAAATCGACATCATTCAGTCCTGTGAACAACAGTAAACAGCTTGTGGGTACTGTGCTTAATATAGTAATGGTTAATTATATCTTGAAGTTAATAGGTAAAGCTTCTTAGCCCTTAACTTTGCATGTCCACAGGAGAGTTGTAAACCTAATTGCTGTGAACTTCAAACTTCAACGTCTTATTGATTAATGGCGTTATTCATAAACGGCCCCTAACTTAATCAGTTGATGATCGTCGTTTATCCCTATCTGTCGTTATCCCATAGAGAGGGACAAACGATGATCATTAGCTGATTAACTTAGCAGGCGTTTATGAATCAGAGGGGTTACCGCGAAAACCGTTTTTCGCAAATTGCAGGGATCTTTCTCTTTTACTCCAATGAAGGCGTAATTAGAGTGACAGAGAAAAATGCCCGCAATTTGCGAACTTCGATTTTCGCGGTTATAGCCCTGGGGGTAAGTCGGTTGCACTAAATTTACCTAAGTTTACCCAAGTCATGTTGAATTTTCATCACAATTTATACATAATATTGGTCTGGTCACTAAACCGTTTCACCTACTTATTGTTCTACAAAAATTAAAAAACCTTCTCCTACTTGACGAAATTCTCACGCTCTATACTAAGCGTAATTATCTTTGTGACAGTTACAGTGGTTAAGCGATTTTAAACTAGAGGTGCATTAAATTGAAATAGTGGAGCCGGTGCTGTTTTATCAATTTAATATGGTTATTTGATGGTGCGCAATGCTTTATGACACAACTCCTGATTGCCTTTCGTCAGCACCAATCAGCGTGACCCTCTAACGCTAATTGGTACACATTGTCAATGCCGTATCAAAATAAGATCAAATCCATACCAAATTGTTCAATCTGAATCAGCCTCTCAGAGAAGCAATCTCAACCGGCCAGCAATTATGGCTACAAGAGAACATTATCGTAACTACTGTAAGATAACCACATTAAACAGTATGAATAATGGTGTGATAAGTATTTCCTTGACATTTGGATAGATCTAGAAATCATTTAACCATTTAGAAATCAAACCGAATATGTATCTAAGCCCTTAATATGTACCTAAATTATTGATTATTTATGCTAAGTATTAAAATTAAAACTACTTATTTTATGCCTATTTTATTTTTATCCTATGTGATTTTTGATCACTCAAATAACTTATTGGATTTAGAGAAATCCTACATATAAAAGTTCATTCTGATTTCTATAATATGTTTATGAAGCAACAACATGATCACTTGCCTCCGCCATCAACTGCCAACAATCAATATGATGGCAATAAATCTTAACTGTCAACATTACCATGTAATGCCGATGAGAATGTTTTTTGCAATCAGTTTCCATCCGGCGATGACACGGAAATGTTTCCCCATACGCATAACATCCTAGAAATCATACGATTACCGGGCAAAAAGCACACCTCAATAGATTTATTATGGTACCGTAAAATTAGATAACTTTAGTCCACAACTTACAACTATGGTCCAACTCCAAATTCAAGTTCCAGTAAAATATGCAGGTAGGTTCAAGTATTTTTCAACGTATCTTGAGTAAGTATGTAATATAGAAAAGCATTTAGTGTAGCTAGAAAAATAGTTACTCGAGTCAGACTTTAGCCCACTGCCCATGGCCAGCTATGCCGAGTCAGAGGCACCCACACTGTCACACTGTGAGCATCATGACATGCACTAATATATTGAAATTAATATCATGACGCATTTGTTTTGATACTTTTTCAAGTTCGAAAGCGGGAGAAATGGTTTCATAGTAGGTACCTATACCTACTGCTGATTGGTAAGTGGAAAGTGTAACAATGTAAATTTTTTTACAATAAGTCTTACTTAAAAATGTATTTTCGTTTCACAAATATGTATAATGTAACAAACCACATTTATAAGACTCGAAGAATAAAATTATAGGCTAGCTGGAAGAACCCCTTATTTAAGGGGTATGATTTTGCCTTTTGTACCTACCTACTTGTATTGTGCAACAAGTGTTTTACTACTAATATTTAGTTTAAAATCTCAGATAAAAACTGAAAAAGAAATGAAACATTTACGAAATAACCTCTTTGGGTTAATCTCCAAATAAATAATTTAGAGAAAACTTGAAAGAAGGTAAGCGATTTTGACATGTCTTTTAATTGAAAAACACTTTTTAAAAATCAATAACTATTACTTATGAAAGCAGAAGACTATAAAAGATCGTATTAGATTCATAATTGTTACATATTTACCGTAACTTATTTTTAAAATGTATTTTTCAATTAAAAGACACGTCAAGATTGTTTACCAAATTTCTAATGCTAAAAAAAACGAAGTATAATAAATATAGCCAAAATGAAGTGATACCAGTATGCAAGACAAATGAAAGGTACAATGCCACTGAAACATGGAGCAATGAAACGTGAAATAATTATGGCAAAGGAAGTAAAACATATGAAAAAGAGAAAACTGGATCCCTTCAAGGCTACCTACTCTAAATGCATATTCTTTGTTCGGAAAGATAAAACACTAAAGAATACTGGCGTGGCAATAAAAGTCAATTTTATAGCCCTTAACAAGCCTTTGTAAATGTTTCAATCGTATACAGAGAATGCGAGTCGAACGAACCAGTAAACCTACTTCAGTTCACTTAGTGCAATAGGGATTATGATACATGTTGAATTTTATAACAAAATGTAGTAAAATAGATAGCAAATGAGCAATTTATCACAATAATATGGATAATAAAATAAAATACGGAAATGTTACAACAATACAGGACCTGAAAGTTTCAAAAATTAAGATTTTTTTTTTAACTTCCAAAAACGATAAATTCGATTCCTTACATTTTATCCAGAAAAATATTGTACACAAACGCAATTTTCTTGTTTTGTCCATACTACAAGATGGGATCTCAGTGACCTTTAAATAAATTAAATAAATAATAATAAATAAATATTATAGGACATTATTACACAAATTGACTAAGCCCCACGGTAAGCTCAAGAAAGCTTGTGTTGTGGGTACTCAGACAACGATATATATAATATACAAATACTTAAATACATAGAAAACAACCATGACTCAGGAACAAATATCTGTGCTCATCACACAAATAAATGCCCTTACTGGGATTCGAACCCAGGACCGCGGCTTCACAGGCAGGGTCACTACCCACTAGGCCAGACCGGTCGTCATAACCTTGACGTCACGATCACTTATCCTTTTGTGAGGGGCGTTTCGCGAGTGAAGTGCGACTGTCGGACCTTGACTATAATTTCTGACTTTTGTGTTGATGTATAATGCAATGGGTCCCAATAGACATTTGATCCTAAAAACAAACCCGATCGATTGATCCCATAAATGAAAATTAGTCATGTAGCCTATTTATTTCTTTGTCTGGGATGTAAGAAGGCTTGGTTACATTTTTAGAGGAAATCCGCAGAATCGAGGATGTCGACGTAGCTTAAAGAGTTACCAGATTTGAGTGCAATTGACGTGATATAAAACCGATGATTTGGTCAAGATCGCAGAAAATCTTGTCGAGGTCAGTATTGTAAGTAACCTGTTATTACAATAATATGCCTCACTCAATAATAATAGGTCACTTTGGAGATCCTTACGCAAGTATTTGTCAATTCTTCTTCTTCTGTACTGCTACGCTATTTCATACTAAAACATAGCTGCGTCCTTATCGCTCACAAGTTATTTGTAGACCTCACTACAAGGTATCGTCCAAGAAATCGACTCGCATGCGCTTGCGCCACTAATAATAATACCTACACAGCATGCAAGTACTGGAATCGAATTGAGTGTTAATGTGGCCTAATTTCGGCAATCTCTGTGTCTTTCCCATATTGGTAGCTAATTAATTTTATCATACAGTAATTCAGGCGGAGTTTGGAAAGGTTTCACAGATTTGTTAGTATTTCGTGAGCAATGAAAGTAAATTTTAATAACGGAGCCGGCCATCTGTCAATTGCCATATTTACCTTTTATCACCAAGTTTACGTTGCCTGTCCATACATAGGTATACTTAAACTTGAAAAACATTATTCTCTTTCAGATCATACACATGAAATAAAGTAATTAATCAAGCAAAGGGCTATAAATAAGTAAACAAACATTTGAAACAACTTGAATAATTAATTATTGTTTACAAATCCGTCGTAAATATTGACGTGTCTGAATGTAAATAGCAACACGCAGATTGTTTTAGACGTAGAAATACAGATTACTTCGCATAGACTCCGCATTGTAAGGAATTTATGGAGGTTTGCGCAATTCATGAGCACAAGAGTAGTAGAGCTGTAGGTGTATGCGACGTGTATTTAATTGTATAATGAAGTAGCATTGCAAACTTGTAGTACAACAAGTCTTGTTTGTTAAAAATGTTACTTAATTGTAATATTTAACATGTTTTAGGTATCTTTGTCAAACCAAAGCTTAATTTGATTGAGGTTTTCTTCCGGAAAGTGGGATAAGATATTTATTTTCTTCTTTAAGTCTTATTTAAATTAAATCGGCGGGAAAGGAGCTTCATGGATGCCACGCATTTGATGAAAACGGTATAGATACGTAGCATAGGTAAAGAATGCGAGGCAGACAGATATATATCCTACATCCAAACCATTCCGTGATAACGTGCAAAAGTAAATATCTATTACCTTTTCACTCCTAGGCATTTTAAAAGAAAAGTCTATAGGCAAGCTCGACCTGCGGCTTTGCTAGTATCACATATGCTCCATCTAACACGTAAATGATCTACACGTACAACAGTGTAATAACTGGTAATATCCGACGGCACCAATTAGACCGGGGATTCGTTATGAAACCCAGTGAAAGTGATGATTTACTGTTTTACCCGACAAATGATGCTCAAATTGCACTAGAACACAAAACGACTTTTTAATAACTTCATCTTCATTTCACATCAAAAACCCATGAGTTTGTAATTGAATTCGTGGTGATGTTGTATTATGATGACGCAATGAAGACGCTGGTTTGATGTGACACGATAAGGTAAGTGATGTACCAAGCTGGTGCAGTGATATAACGATTTAGATGACCACTTACGGCACTAGCTTACGATAAAAACAGGTAACACACTTAACTGAATATTAATAAACCTGGTTTTCTTACAAAGAAGGTTTACGTGGCCATTCGTTAGTACGTACGTTAAGGATTTCGTTGCATGTTCCATTTTCGAAAACTTGACTGTGGCGGCGATTCCAGTTTTCGTTGCGGATGGCACGCCTGTCGTGTCATACGCTTATACGCCACACGTTAAAAACATTGATGACTCGCCTGTCGTGCCATCCGCATCGAAACGGTTAACGCGAGAGTAACTGAAGAAGCTTCTGTACTTATATTTGCGTTGCAATAAGTTTAGTTTCGCGTCAGTTACATCATTATGAACGATATGATGCCATGACTATGATTCAACAAATAATTATTAAGACACCGAAGACTAAATAATTTCTCAGTAGATACAATTTAGGTACCTAAGGTGCCTAACTTAAGTACCGTATCTAAGTATTTGTTTTGAAACCAACATAAACTTTTCTATTGCCGATAGAAAGATCTAGAACACTTCCTTATTGTCGGTCAATTTGATCTGATACCTACGACACTTTAAGACCATCTCCCCTATAAGTAACAAATCGGCACGTCTCCACAACCCTGTAATGTCGTAAATTGTATGCATTTGAACAAATTCCTTTGTGATCCGAATCTAGAATGTCTTTATTGTGAAAATCACCGGATCTGTGACCGGCAAACCGTAGACCCTATTATTGACATAAAATTGCGGTTAGGGCCGCCGCAGGTAAAGAATAAGTGATGGTTCGGTCAGGAGATGGGAAAGGGCTTAGAACGTCGAGCTAAGGATTGCCTTCACAGTTAAATTATGAATAGAATAGAAATAGAATAGAAATAATTTTATTCGTGAGCACAAACACAAAATAGAAACAGATATAACAGAGATATAACAAAGAATAAAAGGATAAAGTGCCACGAAATGGTCTCACCTCAGCATGTTGCTGCATGGCGACTTCCAGCGCTGATCTTCCGATTATGGATACCTATGGATTAATTATGGATACCTACATAATCCGAGATGTCTGATGAGTGGTGACACAGTTGATAAGCTGATGTTGATGATGCTTAATTCTTTCGTTCTACTAATATAGGGGCTTGTGCAGTTCAGGTTATTGCTAAACGATCAAACCTAAAAGCAAATACATAATACATGTTAATTAAGTTAGTTGAATACAGTATCATATCAATCGAATCAATCAGGCATTTCATCGACGATATAATATATTTGACACAACGTTGATTATTTACCTACATATGAATCTTATGTTTGAAACACTTTGAATTCCTTGTTTTAAAGAGCCGTTATAATTTGTTGACACCCTGTGTGGCGGGACGCGGGACTTACTACGATAAAGAAAGTAAATCATAGGCCATCTTTCATCCTGAGCCGCTCTCCTATTCAGGAAACACTGTCTCGACTGTAAAATCCAACGGATCCTCACAGTATAAGCTGACCTCAGGATTCGTGACATACCTAGGTAATCACCGAAGTAGCTTTTTCGATAGGGTACTCTACTAGCTGTTACGATATTCACATACTGTCCGATCATAGCCAATGTCCTCCTATACCGTAAAATGGGGTGAGTAGGGTCAAAACTGAAATTCAAACCTCGATAACATTTTATTTTTACATATGAAAACTGAATGGTGTATATAAGTAATAAGTGTTCCGGACGTTTGTATTTTAGTTTTTATTTTATTTTGAGTAGTTCCATTTCATAACTTTGACGATAAAGAGGAAAACCCACCTCACCCCGTAGTGCCTCATATTTGGGGTGAGAGGGGTTTTCATACAAAGGTGATTTTGGAAGATTGTTGGATCGATTTTTTTTTATTATGCGTATTACTATAGCTCCATTTCAAATTGGAGTACATTATTTTTGTAGCAGTAGCCTTAAAATCCCTTTTCACCCCCCTCTCAAACCTTCTCTCCCCATTCATAACCCACCTCTCCCCGCGAAACCTACTCACCCCGTTTTACGGTATATTTTTTCTTAACCTGTCAAATCCCACGATATGACGTCACCATAAGCGTTGCGGCTCATATAGCTGACGAGTTAAATGACCAATTGAAAAATGTGTTTACAACCCACTTATCTTGCGATACCACCATTGGGATCGTGGAACAACATGAAATACATTCCTCCTTTACGTGTAGGTACAAGATGTATAAGTACTACTAATGGTACTATTTGGTATTTTTCAACATGATTGCCAAATTACTGTACTTACCTATTAAAAGTCGCTGTGGTAAACCGCGGACTGCCGAAAGTTGTCGTGGGCATAGTAAAACTATAAGGGTGCAAAATAACTGTCTGTAATCGAAGGGTAAACTCACACTGGTCTACCTGTAGCGAAGCGATCTGTAATAGTGAACAGCCCAGCGGTGTCCGATGCTCAATCACGTCCCCGTCATTAGACGGACGCTCTGATAAGCATCCGGAACGTGCGGCATTATGGTGTTTATGGTTATTTGCCGAATGTCGCGGTTTTGGAGCCGCCACTGTCAACGGCTAGTAAAAGTTGGAGAAATAGAAATGTGTCCATGCATATGAAAATTGAAGTTCACATAGACTACGGCATTTGAATGATTAGTCAAATTAGATTCTTCTTAACGAACGATTAGTGTAAGGCCTGAGTGGACGCTCGAAGCGGAGCGTTCGGCGGGGCGTGCAGCGTGGCGTCGGGCTCACAAGTGATTTGAGCAGCGTGCACTAAGGCCGCTGCTATGCGTTTGCATTTGTTTAACATGCACGCCGCACGCTCCGCCCCGCTGCACGCCCAACTCGAGCGTCCACTCAGGCCTTACACTTAGCCACTATGGAATTTATAAGTACGAATCACAGAATTACTCAACATCCTTATAATATCCTATTATATTATATCATTATAGTAAGTAGGTACGTTTACCTTACCCTTTACAAATAGGTACATAAGGCTCACTTGCACCATCCCACTAACCCGGGGTTAAGCGGTTAATCTGTCGAATCCCACGATATGACGTCACCATAAGCGTTCTGGCTCATATATGAACCGTGGGAGCTGACATATTAAACCGTTAAACTAGTATCAAATGGACTGGTAACCATGGTAACTCCAGGTTTAACCGGTTAACCCCGGGTTAGTGGATTGGTGCAAGTGGGCCTAAATGGCATTTCCTAAGAGTTAAAGGCCTCTAATATGAATATATTATAGGAGTTAGAGTAGTTTAAGTTTAATTTCATCATCCATGATAATTTTAACTTCGATTCACTTAATCGACCGTTATGCTACCGCCTGCCACTTTGAGGGTTTTTACCATCTCCAATTCAATTACAGACGATGATATAAAATTTTAAGATATCAATCGAATACAAAGCAACCTAGAAACCCGTAAATATTGACACAAAACCATGTTCCTTACACTTTTACGCGCACTAACTGTATTAATAATTTTATTAGAATCAATCAATTGTAGTTGGTGTTGGTCACTCTACGTATTTAAAACCGCTGACCTATGCTTGTTAATGCTGTAATCATTATAATTACTATTTTTACTGCTACATGGATAATAAATGAAATTAATGTTTGGAGATATAGGTAAGTAAACTAGGTACAAAGTAGTAACAGTCTAATAGTAGGTATAGTCTGCAAAACTATTATTAACTTAACACACCTGCATAATTGCATACGTACATATTTGTATGCAAAGGTGATAAAGCTAATAACTTGTTTGACTGTACATTGTGCAAATATGACTAAAACTACGACGAGCGCAAAGGATTTTTATGACACAAGTTTACAAATTTATAATTGAAAAAAAAAACCGGCCAAGTGCGAGTCGGACTCGCGCACGGAGGGTTCCGCACCATCAACAAAAAACAAGCAAAAAAACGGTCACCCATCCAATTACTGACCCCGCCCGACGTTGCTTAACTTCGGTCAAAAATCACGTTTGTTGTATGGGAGCCCCACTTAAATCTTTATCTTATTCTGTTTTTAGTATTTGTTGTTATAGCGGCAACAGAAATACATCATCTGTGAAAATTTCAACTGTCTAGCTATCACGGTTCGTGAGATACAGCCTGGTGACAGACGGACGGACGGACGGACGGACGGACGGACGGACAGCGGAGTCTTAGTAATAGGGTCCCGTTTTTACCCTTTGGGTACGGAACCCTAAAAATTGAACTATTCTTAAATTTTCAAATTACTTACCACGTTTTCGAAATAACTTGCATGGGGATATACATACTCGTATAGCGTTGGAGCTACTTTACTTACATTTATAGTTTGTTAATGTTTTAGAACCCAAGTCATGTATGTTAATCTGAACATGCATGCATGGGTTTGCTTTATTCATGACAAATGCAGCTATAAAACCTAATTTAAATAATAATGAAACTAAGTATTTTATAAGATGTTTGAAATTTTCGAGTAATGATATACCATATAACCCCATAATCCGATCATCAAATACGTTTAGTGAAGACGCTCAAACATAATCAAGGGATGACTAATAGTCCGAACTCACGCAATGAACTCCTAATGCAAATATATCGCGTTTCGATTATGCAACGATCATTAGTTTGCGTCTTAGTTTTGTAAACAAGTGACATAAGTTAAATATAATCAGTATATAAGTAAAACTTAAATATAAGTAGGTAGGTAAGGTACATCAGTTTTAACGGAGCAAGCAATTTGTTCAACATTATCTGAACTTGCACTCATAACGCCTTGATAATAGAAAACAATCCAATATAAATACATATCTGATGGTGACTGTACGTTTTATTATATAGCTACGACAAGTAGGTATGTAATATGGACAGTTAAACATATCTGAATATATTCAGATATGTTTGACTGTCCATATTACATACATATTTTATATACCTAGGTATATCTATACCTATATAAAATAGACCCAGTAGGTAATGTAGGTATACAGTTTTGTGTTGGGAAAGTGACATACTCGTAGACGCTTTTCTTACCATGTTTATGTAAGTATTAAATGCAGGTACATATGTAATTATGTACTTAATGTATCAATACACATAGTCATGTAATCAACTGAAAAAGCAATCACATCCGTTTTTGCTAACTCAATACATAACTCAACAAGTTCCACTGAACGATTTAAAATTCTGACATCGTACAGGAATTAAAAGCTTTCATAGATGCTAATAGAACTGATGCTTAGCAAATCAAAAGAACAACGAAATAAATGCGCATGAGTTTCACATGTACTTACGGCCTTTTTCAACATATGCGTTTAAAGGAAGAAGGTGTTAAGTGCATATAATTTTTATGCTTTTCAAACGTTTGGTTTTTAATCATTCGCATGGCAAGGTGGACGCGAGCACCGTGACGGATGTCTGTTCTACGCTTCACGACTCACTTATGTTATGTGTAATGTGTCAACTTCAATGTGGAATAGCTAGCATTTTCACCTGATCAGATGAAGCTAATCATGGATATAAGGCTGATGTATACTGGTGGAGTGAACGGTAAAAAACGTTTTTTAAGAACATAAAAGCAATTTACATTAGCATTATTTTTACATTCGCAATTCTCATTAGCATAGGACACCTAGCAGACGATTCTGCTCGGTGCAAAGATACCTAAGTATTGTCATGCTCCTATTTTTCGTGAACATGTTAGCATACTAATATAAAATGTGGTCCATTTAATTAATTTTTACCGCGAGTTCCGCGAATAAGCTGATTACCTATCGTTTTATTACACTTGTTCCCTACCATGGATATCATACCAAGATGACTAATTACACTAATAGATCAAACTCTAGACTAAAGTCTATTTTTTTACTCGGTAGACTAAAATGACATTTCATAGTATGAAATGACACAATATGATGTTCATACTATGAAATGTCATTTTAGTCTACCGAATAAAAAAATAGACTTTAGATCGCTTACTACGCCTAATCAATGGCCTACTCCCAATTTCTGAAATTTCACTTTGCCAAATTTATTTATATTCATGAATATTTATTTATATTCACAAGAACAGTTTACAACAATGTTTCTGTCACTCTGTTGGGTGACACTTAAAAAGTCACCCTACAAGTTTTTTTTTTCCAATTTTAGTAGAATGCTGATTTTGCGAGCACTGTGCCACTTCTTTTTACCGTTTTTAGGGTTCCGTAGCCAAATGGCAAAAAACGGAACCCTTATGGATTCGTCATGTCTGTCTGTCTGTCTGTCTGTCTGTCTGTCCGTCTGTCTGTCCGTCCGTATGTCACAGCCACTTTTTTCCGAAACTATAAGAACTATACTGTTGAAACTTGGTAAGTAGATGTATTCTGTGAACCGCATTAAGATTTTCACACAAAAATAGAAAAAAAACAATAAATTTTTGGGGTTCCCCATACTTGGAACTGAAACTCAAAATTTTTTTTTTCATCAAACCCATACGTGTGGGGTATCTATGGATAGGTCTTCAAAAATGATATAGAGGTTTCTAATATCATTTTTTTCTAAACTGAATAGTTTGCGCGAGAGACACTTCCAAAGTGGTAAATTTTAAGTGGTTATAAGTTAAGTGTGCGCTCACCGAATAAATATGTATTTTGCATGAAAAAATAAGAAATTCTCGTGTAAGTGAATATTATGTATTCTTATGAGAAATAAAGATCTTTAAACCTAAATTGTGTGTCCCCCCCCCCCCCCCCCCCGTAACTTCTAAAATAACAGAATGATAAAACTAAAAAAAATATATGATGTACATTACCATGTAAACTTCCACCGAAAATTGGTTTGAACGAGATCTAGTAAGTAGTTTTTTTTTAATACGTCATAAATCGCCTAAATACGGAACCCTTCATGGGCGAGTCCGACTCGCACTTGGCCGCTTTTTAGACCAGTGACTACTACAGCTTTCTGATTATGTATTATAAAATCACCTTCCGATTAACTCCAAGGTATTGATAAGTTAGTTAAATCTCAAATGATGAACGAAGATTAGATGAGATCTAAAATTAGATTTTCACTACATTTGATTTATTAAAGACCTGTGTTAAAATGATTGTTCATTCCCATGCAGACATGCGTGGTAACAGTATACGTCTGTGAATATAATAGCAATATTGGAGTTTAACGTTGTCAATGTTTCTAATTAATGTTTTTCGACAACGGCCATTTTTAATAACTAATGGAGACATTAATGTTGGGTATCAAATTGCCGTATTCAATAAATTTGTCCTAAACAACAGCTTAGAAACAAATTTGTTTAATTTTAATAACAGTTTTTAACACAACGTATTTTAGTGGCATTTTGTAACCATTCTAGATTTTTATACAATAAACTCGATGTATTTTTTTTGTCGAAAAAGAATAAACAACACTGCCTTATTTACCTACCTGCCGTCTATTCTATAGATCTGACAAATAGATTATACAATTTACGCCCACACCGTCTTTTGAACGCACTATGCGGTCTATTCTGCTGCATAAAAAAAGGAGATCAAGACTAGAATTTACATCTTATAACTGTTTTATTTATTGTTATTATAATCAATTTAGAGTGACATTCTTGTTTACTCATATTCTGCTATTATATTACCTAAGGGTAATTTGTTACTACCTACTGGGCACCGCTTTAAAGTCGCAAGTTTTATAGCATTTTAAACGCAAATCCGCCGCTATGAAGGCGTAGCCATGATTCATAAATCAACGAATCCCGTTACCATACCTAATCAATGATGAGATATCACCTCTGCGCCACGTCCAAAACACGTAAGTATTTCCGAATTTGAATTTGTTGTAAATCGAAACTTTTTTAATAATTAATTACTATTTCGTTGCGATGCTCCAACCGGTCTGATTTAAATATTTATAGCAATATTAAACAGTATCACGAACTTTAACTTTCTAACTCGAATTCCGTGACCGATCGCGGACGACCTGACAAACTCATCTACCCTTATAAATTAGTTTCACATATTAGTTATAATAACATACGCTCCCATAATTAGAACTACAGTACTATTCAATGAAAAGATTCCTAGCCGATTACCTTTAAAATATAATAATTATCATGTACTAATATATTTTACAAGTAGGTACAGACCAGCAAATTAAACTTTCAAATATCAGTCACACTAAATAAATAAATAAATTTTGGGGGACATCTTACACAGATCAACCTAGCCCCAAACTAAACAAAGCTTGTACTATGGGTACTAGGCGACGATATACATACTTATATACATAGAAAACATCCATGACTCCGGAACAAATATTAGTGTTTATCACACAAATAAATGCCCTTACTGGGATTCGAACCCAGGACCATCGGCTTAGCAGGCAGGGTCACTACCCACTAGGCCAGACCGGTCGTCAACTAGACTCTGCTGTTCTATATGATTCAATTCAATGTTATCATGATACGGTATTAAAATTTTAATTTTATAGTAGGTACTTATATAATTAGCACATATTGATAACGGGCAATTTACAACTTATTTTTTTCTTTAGCTGTCGAAGAAATTGGTCTCTGATTTCACATGACGATAGGACTGCTAGCCTACATGTCACAACGTCTTTGTCAATGTTGCTTTCTATGTCAGAAAACATCCACGGAAAGTGCAAAATTTATGGGGCGTTCATAAATGGCACATATGGGTATAATTTAACGCTTTTAGCTTTTAGATCGTGAGCATAAGAACCTAAATAAACATTTTTCTTTTGTTTGTTACAAGAAACCCCAAGTACCTACCTACCTACAACTGTCCATATACGAGATGAAGATGGGCTATGAAGGTACTTAATTCTTGGATTGAAAAAAAAAGCGAGAATAATAGACCTGTCGCAGGGAAATGATCAAAACAGAGATTTGAACAAATCTCTAAGGGATATGATCAAATCACGCAGGATGTTAAAATGGCGAATCCATATCATCATTTCCCTAGAAAAATTCAGTCATTTGACCAAATCACTGACTCTGTTTAGTGAAAAGACAAAATCGGCCAATAAACGCGAAGCGCTTTTTCATTTCACTAGATTTGTTTAGGAATTTGACAAAATCTCTAACCACGACAGTAAGTTGACGAAACGAACTCAAAAAGTCAACTAGTTTTATCATTTCGCTAAACAGGTTTAGTGAAATAATAAAGTCTCAACTGGAAGATGGTATATGGTGATTTGATTAAATCTCTGAACGGTTTCACATCACCATATATCATCTTCCATTTGAGACTTTATCATTTCACTAAACCTGTTTAGCGAAATGATAAAACTAGTTGACTTGACTAACATCTTAGAGATTTGTTCAAATCTCTGTTTTGATCATTTCCCTGCGACAGACCGATCAGAATAGACAGTACCTACCTATAGGTAAACAACTAATCGGTCACCGTACCGTACGTAGGTAAGCTCCAAGTATGCCCCATCTAAGGAATTTGGGATCTTTATAGGTAGGTACCTAAGTAAATTGTAGGTACCTCCTAGCCTCATAGCAATTGGCTATATACTTTCCTACTAGTCAAATCAGCTTATTTTTTAGAACTGTCAAAACGATTATGGAATTTATATTAAAACTGTGTAGTGACGTTACGGTCAACTCACCTACTTTTTATGTTTCAATCCAATTTATTAAATAGAAATAGTATTTAAAAATAACTGCTATCTATATTTTTCTAATAATTATTTCGTGCACGGTGTGAAATAATTTATTTTAAGTAGAGGAAAGTACCCAATTCTACCATTTTATTTACGCATGAGTTCAAAACTACATACCTAATAATTAAGCTGGTTCTTGCACAAGTAAATATTATGACAGGACTCTTACCTACATAAAGGCTAGAGTTTTAAAACCCAAAAAAAACTGTTTGTGAAAAAATATTCATATACGATTTCGTAACCTCTTACCATTATTACGTACCGTTTATAAATGCACGCTCAATAACCCGATAAAATTTGATCTTATTCTCCATAAGATCATAACCTGACACTTGACCGGTTTTTACATAATTACACGAGCACATTCGAGTTAATGATCCCGTTGCAACACATACAGGGTGAATTTTAAGCAGATGGAGATGGATGGAAGTGGAGATGTTTCCGGCTAATACAATGAAATAACGACAGATTCAGAAATATGTTCGGCCAGGGACCTTATACAGAAATGGAAAATTAAAAAGCAATCAGTTTAAATGTTTGTGGCTGCGCTTTAAGAGCGAGCGCACTTACAGATGTTTTTGAGAATCCGAGCCAGTTTACAGGTTACATTTAAATAATATATGTGGGTCAAAAACTTATTTAGCCCGTACAAAGTATACCTACGTAGCTAAGGTTACGCGACTTTCCTGTGGACATCATAAAGTAAACGGACTTAAAAGCCTAATTTTCGTAATAGACCTCATCGGCAGTATCGGCACCTTCTACTTATTTAAATTTGTATAAAAGTCTTTGAGAAATGTATCCAAATCGTTAACTTTTGTAATGTCCACTGAAAGACACCGGTTTTCCCGAATTGACCCATGCTTTGGATATTCACTAAACGTCTAAGTTATGGTCTAAACATTTTTTTCTCTGATAGAATAAGTTTAGTGTCCGGATTTAAAACCCACCCTGTATATTACAGATTACAAACAACAAGAATTCCAAGTAAACTTCAAGCGCCAACAAGTACCTATTGAAATTGAATATTATCAATATTATCATGCAGGAGCATCCGCTTTGTTTTTAGAGAATCTCATATGGTGAAAGTGTGCTGTGGTCGTTGGCTAGTGTTTCAGATGATAGGTATTCAGCCATTTGCAAGGGAGTTGATTGCCTGTGAATATTGTGTATGCTAAGTGAGGTCGTAAGTTAATATGAGAACGCTTACCTACTATTATTTAAGTCTAAGGAAAGAGGAGTTGCGGCTAATCCCTGTATGAATTACTTTCTGTCTAATAGGTAGTCCAATGGAGGAAATTGGAGACAAAAAAAAATTCGCGATGGCAAGTAGTTATATTTGGAATAACATTAATAAGTATATTAATGGATTAGCTCATGAACTCTCTTTTGAGAAACCATACAGTGCAATTTGCATTGACGATCGCTTAGCATCGCCGTTATCGTCGCCGCGCATTCTACGTTAATAGCATTTTTCATCTTTTTTACATGACTGCCCAAACAAAAAGAGTGCATTGTTTTCAGCGTTCATGTTTGTATATTTATTTATTTATGTGAGTTTTTCATTATTTTTATGTTCTATACTCTATAGCTACACCGCTAATTATGTTAAGGAAGAACTTATATACATATTCCTTGCTCTAAGGTTTAACAATTTCTGGTCCTAACCCTAACGTACCTATTATTATAATTTATAAGGTCCACTTGCACCATTCGGCTAACCCGGGGTTAAGAGCCAACAGGAGTGGTCATTTCTCCATACAAACGTACTCGACTGTTTCCTCCGTGGGTTTTGAAGCTAGAGCAATGATTTTTTCAGCACAGATTAATATTGTCAATATCTGTGTCGGACCGTTTTGATATTTTTGATATTTTTGTTTTTATAGGCGCTAGAGACCTTCAAAAATGGCCTAATTGACTATGCCGCAATGAGAGGCGTGCTATTCAGAACTGATATCAATTAGCCAAAAAATCAAAACGGTCCGACACAGATAATTTCATTTCTATTCGCCATCGCCGCAACTCTCATATTCTTGTTCTTCTTTATAATATTCTCTTCAACCCCACTACCCCCCTATATCTTAAACAGCGTTTCAGCTATCTTTCTTCTGTGCGGTGTGCGGAGAAACTTCTCCTTGCTCCACCATCTTCTTCATCAAAATTTTATATAAACTCTTTTACTTTTCGTGCTGTTCGGTTGTGGAATGCTTTGCCATTAGACATTAGACGTGCTAAATCCCTTCCCATTTTCAAATTTCTTTTAAAATCACATTACCTTTCGCTGCCTTAATTTTGCCTTTATTTATGCCTGTATAATATTTTATGTATGTATGTATATATGTATTTATTATATTTGTATTTATGTATTATATTAAAGTATGTAATGGTTTTCGTCTTGTTTTATTTTAATTCTATTTTTTATTAAATGTATATCGGCACTACCCGTTCAATGTTGTTAGTCCTTAGTTTCCTGCTACTGAAAGGTTGTCTGGAAGAGATCGCTTCTTAGCGATAAGACCGCCTGTTGTTACCTAGCTTTTAATATGTATTTAATTTCTGTGTATTTTTAATTGTATGGTGCACAATAAAGAATATTATTATTATTATTATTATTTGTATCTCCTTTTTTGGGATCACGGGCCTATAAATCCCGGTCTTTTGATAGGCTTGCGTGGGGATATAGATCCAACACGTAGAGGCCCTTTGGAGAGCTTTAATGTCATGTAGAACGCCTGCTGGGACCCGTTTACAGGTGCAACAATAGACACCCATGAACCGGTCTCAGCAGGCATTGGGACTATTGTAGAAAAAAAGTGAACAGAATACCGGTCTATGGATTGAAGTTTGGGTGGACTATGAGACTGGGCTATTGCAAAGACGTACGGACACCTGCCATAACAAGGTTTACACAAGTTATCGAGGCAGGTGGTGACTTGCCGCGCACTAGATGGGCCCCTGAAACTGCCGTCGCGAAGACGACCAGGAGCAACATCGGTGTGAGCGGCTCAGGGGTGTCGAGAGGTGTACACCGCTTTCTACCCAGTGACTGTAAACAGCCACTGTGCCAACTCGCGCTTACGCAAATTTCACTTCCACCCCTGGAGCATATAGCTCTAACGACTCCTCTCTGGACGGCCAATTAAGGCAAGCCAGAGCCGAGAGTCCTGCGGGTCCCCTTGGGGTTCCACTCCAACCGACGAAGACACGCCGGAGACGGAGACCCTGACCGACTCTCTGGAGCACTCGGGTCCGTGGGGTCGTTACTCCCCAACAGCTCGCCACAAGCTGCCCTGCGGGCTTATTATTATTATTATTATAATTTCATAATCATTTATATTTCCAAATTTGGTTACGATTGGTCTTAATCAATCAAACTGGTGGTGGATTGGTCAAACTTATTTTGGAGGAGGAAACAGTCGAGTACGAAACCTCGGTTTTTGAGATTTTTACGCAGGGTTTTTCGCCTTGTCCTTATCGCACTAGTTTTAGGAGCCGCTTCCGTTAGCGAGACGGGTATATTTACCTAAAATATTTAAATCTCAGCTCCTGTTTCGTCTTAACCGTTAAAGCTTTGACCCAGTGTCAAATTGTACTGGTAACTATGGTAACTCCAGGTTTGACTGGTTAACCCCGGGTTAGTGGAATGGTGCAAGTGGGCTTAATTGTATGTATAATTTCATTACTATCAATTAGTAACTACTTAATTTGATTGAAATGTTCAGCTTTTGCAAATTTAAGTATTTTTTGAAACTGCACTTACAAGAACTGTTTGATTGGAGTAGGTACCTATCTATAAGTGTTCGTTGTCTTTCGTGTGATATTGACAACACGCATCTCAGATTTCCTTACATTGTAAGTAGCCCTACATAAGAGCCACCTTACACCTGATTATGCATTTCTCTTGTACTTATGTGTCGAAAGCGACCATTATCATGCCTACACTATAGGTACCACCTACTTGCAATATCTTGCATAAATGAAGCAAGCATAAAATATATGTAGCTGAGTATGCAACCTTATTCTCATCTCACAGGTAAATTAGCGTATCTCTCTCTACAGTGCTTTTTTTTAAGAGCCAACAGGAGCTAAGATTAAAATATTTTAGGTAAATATACCCGTCTCGCTAACGGAAGCGGCTCCTAAAACTAGTGCGATAAGGACAAGGCGAAAAATCCTGCATAAAAATATCAAAAATCGAGGTTTCGTACTCGACTGTTTCCTCCTCCAAAACTTAACCAATCGTAACCAAATTTGGAAATCTAAATGATTATGACATTATCTGTGTCGGACCGTTTTGCTTTTTTGACTAATTGATGTCAGTTTTGAATAGCACGCCTCTCATTGCGGCATAGTCAATTAGGCCATTTTGTCCATTTTTGAAGGGCTCTAGCGCCTTAAAAAACAAAAATATCACAAAAAGCAAAACGGTCCGACACAGATATTGACAATATTAATCTGTGTTGAAAAAATCATTGCTCTAGCTTCAAAACCCACGGAGGAAACAGTCGAGTACGTTTGTATGGAGAAATGACCACTCCTGTTGGCTCTTAACCCTTATTGCCCAAGAGAGGTATGTATTATAGGTAAACTTATTCCAGCCTTTTCGCAATTTTCACATCTGTCGGTGCTCACCTAATCATTAAAATCCTTCTCCGTATGGTAGAGTTAGACCAAGATATCTAGTCTGCAGCGATTTTAAAAGCCCAGACTTTGCAAGTTTTATTTTTAACGTCGAACTTCTATGAAATCATGATGTATAAATTAAATAACACTTGCACCGTCTGGGCTATCCAAAATCACTGCAGACTTATTTTGTCTAGCTCAGGTAAATATTTGAGTCTCGTTATAATTACCTATGCTATATACTTAGCGCTTATTGTAATGTGTAGGTACTATTTTATTATTGAAACTTATATGCAGTTATAAAGTAATCTAGAAAATCAGATTAATCTGGAACTAAATATTATTTTTAATATTTATAAACGATCTTCCTAAAGCCACACAGCCCAAATCAATACTTTTTGCGGACGACACAACTATTATAGTAAGGAGCCAAGATCCGTGTAGGTACTTATGAGGCAGATGTTAACAAAGCCTTGACGGACATTAATAATTGGATAATCAATAACAACCTTCTCATAAATTTATCCAAAATTCAATATATGCAATTCTATTCATATGGGGCTACCCCTCCTATCTTAATACCAACGTTGACAGTGCAGCTCTTCAGAAAACTGAGACAATAAAATTGTTGGGTTTATATATCGACTCCTATCTAAACTGGAAAGAACATATAACATCAATATGTTCAAGGCTCGATCGTTTTGTATATGCCTTAAGAAAGTTACGCGATTCTGTATCTCCTGAAGCTGCGCTTGTAGCTTATCATGGACATGTAGCTTCCGTTCTCAACTACGGCCTCATCCTATGGGGTAACTCCGTGGATGTTGAAAGGGCATAAAAGAGATGTATACGTGTAATTGCAAATGCTCCTGTAGATACCAGTTGCAGACCTTTGTTCAAACAGTTCAACATCTTGCCTTTAGCATGCTTATATATTAAACATTTGTTCTTTGGTTAAGCGAATTCCAAATTATTTCGTAAAGCGTTCAGACTTGTTTTGTGCTAATCCAAGACCGCAATATAGAAATCTCCTCAATCAACCACGATTAGGGTTTGCACGACGGATCCGAAATGTATGGGAAGATCCGCGGATCCGGATCCAGATCCGGATAATTTCATACATTGCGGATCCGGATTGCAAACCCTAACCACGATGTATGACTAGCATTTACAAAAAAAAAATTAATACGAGTATTGTGATTTTATAACAAGTTGCCTGCTCAAATAAAAGCTCTAGAAGGCAATATATTTAAGCAAACTTTAAGAAATTGGCTTCTTGATCGGTGCTTCTATAGTACTCAAGATTTTTTTAATAACGTAGAGTAATAGTCTGTATAAATTTCTAAATAAATGTCTATAATGGCTTTGGTTTATGGTTATCACGATATAAATGGCTGTAATTAATATATGATAATTATAATAAAATGTTAAAATTGTTTATAGTCTTTTTAGTATTAAGTTTTCGAAAGTAATTATTTTTAAGACGCCTTCATGGATTTGCATGCTGTTGTACTTATACAGCAGAAAAGGTGAAACAACCTACTGTTTACTAGCTTACATTAAGACCTGTAAACGTTACCCTTTTTTCCAAATAAATTATTGTTTGTTTGTTTGTTTTGTTTATAAAGAGCAAGGACCGTCATGCAATAATCCGACCCAGCCAATTATGTTTTGTGTTTAAGTGTTAAGATACCTACCAAGATAGAATAAAAATCGAATGACGACTCGGGGGACCAGTGATGTTATTTACGTCGTAGGTCATAGGTATAAAAACTAACCGTATAAGGTCAAGAGGTAAGAGAAGGAGCAACAGGAACAGTATGAGGATTCCCTACAAGTATTACTCTTGACCTTACACGGTACCTACCTATACAAGTCGGTTGGTGATATTAAATGTTGTCCTAGGTTGCTGCATACCCATCAATGTCCACCTAAGAATAGGTACAAGTGGTTAGTAAACCGTACTTATTTCAAATTTGACCCCTGTTATTTAGAACTATAGTTCAACTGGAAAGACTCAAAGCAGCAAGACTACTAATACCTACCTATTTATTCATACGACCTTTTCTCTTTGAACTACGAAAACGACTATAAAATTGAATATTTAACGATACCTACTTAAAACTTAGTAAGTAGGTAGCTACGGTTGCTTCTAATTGGTAAAGCATTCATTTTATAACGGAGCCCTAAAAAAGCATAAGCGTTCATAATTGGTAATTAAACGAACTTACCTGTAAGTGAAGTTCGATTCCAATTATATTAGCTGCAC
This sequence comes from Cydia amplana, assembly GCF_948474715.1. Classification (NCBI taxonomy): domain Eukaryota; kingdom Metazoa; phylum Arthropoda; class Insecta; order Lepidoptera; family Tortricidae; genus Cydia; species Cydia amplana. The sequence goes on from NC_086084.1 coordinate 6,087,405, forward strand.
AAATTTCGAAATGATGTATTAATAACTAGGTAGTACGCGTTACACGAAGCCTTCAGCCATGAGTTCAGAGTTAAAAGTTAAAAAACTTCAACGAGAACTATATCAGATTTCCGAACGCAACGTCTGCGCTCGCGCGCATGACGCTACTATGAAGCTCATTTAGTTTAGAGTAACAAGCCAAGACAACACTTTCACTGCCACTAACCCGCTAGGGTACTCTATCATTAGGCACAAAAAAAAAACATGGTATCCGCTATGTTTGTAACTTGCGCTTGCAGTGAATATACCAATAGATGGAACAGTCCGGCCCCCGACTCAGCAAAGCCAGTATTACCTTAAACTTTGGAAGGGATGCACTATTAGAATCCCTGGTTGTCTCAAGACAACGCGGGTACTGGGCGGGAGGGATCATCATTTCGAAATTTGTGCAGCTAATATAATTGGAATCGAACTTCACTTACAGGTAAGTTCGTTTAATTACCAATTACTATTACGCTGCACAAATTTCTTCAATGATGTATTAATAACTAGGTAGATGTTTAGAGATATACAAAGTTTATTTCTGGCTTTGTATTACAATCAATGATTAGCAAACCATTGCTTAATTTAAAAAGAAAAATGTCCTTCTAAGGTATCATTAACTATGCATTTTAAATAAAGAGGTAACTCTTACAACATACTTATAAGATCTAGTGAGATCATCATTTACTAAAATAGTCGTAATAATAGTTGGCTATATGAAACAAAAGATGATTTGTTCCTTATTAATACTCAATTAGGACTATTTCAAAAACTTAATTTTTCTTTTTAGAACTATAACAATTATTTAACACAGACAGCATAAGCTGCTCTAGCAAAATCAACAATTATAGCAACACATGATGGTGTGTTTCTGCTTAAAACAATTTAAGAACACTTATTTCTAATTAATGAGATACTAAGGATCTTGCAAAATCATTAGTTGGCACTATGGGCCTATTATAAAATTTTGCGAAAACTTTGGAAGTGCCACTCCAACCAGCTGTTTTTCTGATTACATCAATGTTCACTCCCAAGCGATTTGCGGCTGACACCGATGCATGGCGAGTTGAGTGGGAGGTGAAAATGGAGGTATCAATACCACTATCTTTTAGTGTAGTCTTAATCCATCTGCTAATTGTTTGGGAAGTGATCTCTTTATGCGGTTTTTTGAAGGCGATAAATAATCGCTCACAACCACCACGAATGTCCTTTGTCATATTTATATAGTCTAACAATGCTTGACCTGGGCAAATATCAGGTTTTTCTTTGAAAAATGGTAAAGATAACACAGGTTGATGCGAACCTGGTCTGGAAGTTTTGATCAAGTCTGATATTTTTATAAGAACTTTATCAGAATAATGGTAAATGTTCGATAATTTTATCAGGGACAAGGTTTGCACTCGGTGTGCAGTAACGATAGCTAATAGAGTTACTAATTTTTTACTTAAATTTTCCAATGAAAGATTTTTATTAGGTGACAGTTTTGACAAATGATTTAAGACTAATTGAGGGTCCCAGGTTGTATTATATTTAGGTTGTGGTGGGTGTAACCGAAAAACGCCCTTCATGAAGCGTTTTACCCTATCATCTGATGAGATCTTATTTCCCAATAAAAGCACCAGAGCGGATTTACAACAATTTACACTTCCATACCCAGCTCCCTCGCTACACAATTCTGTTAAGAAGGTAAGCACTTCTGGAATAGTTGCCTTAAAATAATCAATATTATTTTTCCCACAAAACATATACCAGCGTTTCAAGTACGTGTCATACTGCTTGACGGTGTTAGGCGCGAGGGATTCCAACATAATTTCGGCCGCACCAGACGACACTCCTCTCATTGATAGCGCTCCCCGGATAGCACCGCGGCAACCAGGATAAGACGCCGTTGAAACCGCTGGTTGCTGGAATAATATTTAAATAAATGAGAGCTAGGGCCTAATTCTATATATTTCGTTTTGACCAGTTTTGTAAAAATGGGGTACCACACCTGAGCTTGCCACATAGGTACAATAACAATGCCTTCTGATTTTTCTAAAATAATTTTTTGCAATACCTTAGGTATCAGCGCAAATGGGGGGAAAGCATAGAAAAAATAGGGTGTCCATGAAAATGTGAAAGCATCTATTTGGAAAGCATCAGGATCCCTTGTCCACGATACATAGCGCTCACATTTTGCATTTGCGCGACTCGCAAACAAGTCTATATCTGGATTTCCAAAATACTGCAGAACAGTTTGAAAATATTCATCATTTAGTTCACATTCAATTTCCGAATGAGCCTTCCTTGATTCCCTGTCAGCTATGACATTGAGTTCTGATTGAATATATGAGGCAAATATTGTGATATGTCTCTTTTCACACCATTGCCAAATTTGCCTAGCAATTGAATTAAGGTGTAAAAACCGTGTTCCTCCTAGGCGGTTAATGTATGAGATAGCTGTGGTGTTGTCTATTCTTAAAAGTATCTCACAGTCAGTTAATTCAGAACAAAAAATCTTTAAACATAAAAATGCCGCTTTAAGCTCCAGATAATTTATGTGATGTTTCCTCTCAACATCATTCCATAACCCAGCAGCTGTCTCTTCTCCACATGAACCGCCCCAGCCTGTCAATGAACTATCACTATAAATTTCTCTGATAAAATTGTTGCTCTTTATTTTACATTTGGCCTCATTTATTGTTTTCAACCACCATTTTAAATCACTTTTCACACTAAGTGATATAGGCATATTGCAATCATAGTTGTCATTATGTTTCTTTAAATATATATATTTTTGTCTTTCCAGTTCTTTAGTATACATATAACCATATTCAGTAGCAGGACAAATAGAGACAAGTAAACCAGTTAAATGTGCGAGGTCTCTTATATAACAATTTGACAAGCGTATAAATGACTTAATTTCTTGTTCAACTTTGGACTTTTTCTTATCAGGTAATGACAGTTGCCACTTTTTTGAGTCTAATATGAAACCTAGATATTGGACCGCTTTTTGTGGTACCAGGGAGCTTTTTTCATAGTTTACTTTGAGCCCCAGATATTTAATGGTATTAAGTGTAGCTTGTATACTATTTAAACATTCATTATAAGTACTTCCTACAATAAATATGTCATCTAAATAATTACTCAGTATGTGACCTTTGGATCTTAGATGCTTCATGACAGGTCTGAGTAGCTTAGTATATACATAAGGAGAAACATTTAATCCAAATGGTAAGACCTGAAACTGAAATATCTCCGTTTTCCACATAAAACGTAGGTATTTCCTACATTCAGGGTGTATGGGTATCAAGAAAAAAGCATCTTGGAGATCTAAAGTGCTCATAAAACAATTTGGTGTCATTAGCTTTATTGCGGTTCTAACATCTTCTAATTTAAAGTGTTCAGTTGCAATAAATTCATTTAGATTTTTTAAATTTAAAATAAACCTGTATTCACCATTAGGTTTTGGCACACAAAATATTTTAGACAGATATTGACCTTGGCAAGGTGAACATTTTTTAATAGCGCCTTTAGTTAACAGCTCAGAAACAAGTTTATCGAGTATTTCAGTGTCAAAATCAGGAAAATGATCATTTTTTGGAGTAACTGATTGTGTTGGCCTAGATAAAAAGGGGATTTTGTATCCCGATATCCAGGACAAGACCCTTTGGTCATTGGTGACATTTTGCCATTGCTCCAAAAAATATTTAAGTTGACCACAATAACTGTTACCAACCTGGTCATTTAACGGCGGCTGTTGTGATGTCGGTGAATGCGACGCTTCTGCTGATGGTGTGGCTTGGCAGAAGAAGTGTTGCTCGGTTTCTGTCGGTGGTATTGCTTCTGGTGACCTCGGGCTCTGGGTTTGTGTGTGTTGTTGGTTGGGCCCTTGTAGTTTAAATTACTGGCCTGTATCTTCCTAGGTCTTTTTGTGCTTTTAAGGTCTTTGCTGGATTGTTCAATGGCTTTAGAAGCCTTTAATTTTTCAGCTAAGTTTTCTCCAAAAAGCCACTGGTCTACCTCACAATCTCTTAAAGTCTCACGTGCCATTTTGTTTTCAATACCCGATATTATAAACATCTTCCTCAGCTGGGATTCCCTGTGTTGATAATCACACAAGAGACGGGCAGAGTCACTTAGGAATGTAATTACCTCCTCATTACCAGCTACAAGGCACAACTTGTTAAGGGCTAAACCGATTGCGGTCAGAGCACAAGAAACTTCATTTTGTTTCATTTCGATTGCTTTGTCCCTGTGAACAAGAGTCTCACCCGCTGCAACTTGAGCTTCTAGATTCATTCTCGGGGCTCCAATAACTTTGCAATTTTCTGGAGCGGGATATTTTTTCATAGTCTTGTCTCTATCATCTTTGTTCATACCTTTCTTAATTAGATCTTGCCAACGAGAAGCAAGCTGTCCAAGAAGGTTTGGACCAAATGCAACCTCTTCTGGTGCATCTCCGAGCAAGGCTAAGATGTTTTCACTTATTTCTTCAATTGCTGAAAAATGAATAAAGCACTTGAATGCACCTACTTGAAGATGAGTAAATACAAAGAGACGGCCCAAGATGGCATACCACTTTGACAACTCAAGGGGTAGAGCTGTGCCTAGCTGAACACGCCACAAAACCCAGTAGGTATATCTAGCAATAGGCTTAACATCCACCACCCAGTGGTAGCGGGCATGAGTAATAACTCAGTGCTGTTGGCAAGGAATGTGTCTAGTATGACAGCACCACAATGCCGATGACTGTTGGCAGTGAACGCACCTAGTATAGTACGCCAGATTGCCAAATGCAGTTAGCTACAGAGATGCCTAGTATAGCACTCCAATTAGCTCAGCACAGCCTTTATATACGATTAGCAATAGAGATACCTAATATAGCACTCCAATATGTTCAACAGAGCCATCCTATGCAGGTATTGCAGCAAACAAAGATGCGTAGTGCGCCGTTGCAAAATGCTTATTACAAACATCAAATAACATACACAATTTTCCAATATCTTGCTAGCAGTCAGAATGAGCTTAATAAAACACACACCACTATCACCTTGTTTTAAGTAAAAAGTAACGTACCTATGCAAAAGTTTGTTAGAATATTAAAAGACTTATTATTTCTTACCTTGCGTATCTTCTTCCTTTCCGGTATTTTTCTTCTCTGGCGCTGCTTTCTCTGGTTCACGAGGGAGATCGTCCTCAGTTTCAATAACAATTATGGGAGTTTGAGATCTACTTTTCGATGCCGAGCGAGATCTAGTTCTCGACGCCGCTGGCGGAGATAAGGATCTTGATGCGGACCTAGAATAGGTCCAAGATCGTGATCTCGATCTCGACACATAACGCGCCCGGTCATACCGGCCATATCGATGAGAGGACGCCGCACTCGATCTTGACCGTGAACGTATCTTTTCCTCTAGTTTTCTAATTTTTGCTCCCAATTTTTCAATGGAGTCAGTATTTTCTTTTCTTCTTCGCATATTTAACGTATTTCCGTTCCCTTTATAAACCAAAAAACCACTTAATATTCTTAAAATACGGATTCGCGTAATGGCCGTCGGCTGCATGAAAACGACAATGAGCTTCATAGTAGCGTCATGCGCGCGAGCGCAGACGTTGCGTTCGGAAATCTGATATAGTTCTCGTTGAAGTTTTTTAACTTTTAACTCTGAACTCATGGCTGAAGGCTTCGTGTAACGCGTACTACCTAGTTATTAATACATCATTGAAGAAATTTGTGCAGCGTAATAGTAATAGATTAAAAGATACCAGCTTTACGCGGTGTTGGAGTTAAACGAAAGTTTGTAAGTAAAGTGCTTTGATCGTGGTCGAGTAAGTACCTAAGTCGTGTTTTTAAAATAAATGTTATAGGAACATTACTATAATCTACGATATAGTACGTACGTATAATATACGGTATAGTACGAACCATTGGTATCCCACGTATGAGCTCCTCAATTTTATGGTCGTCGCATAAAAACGTGATACCTATACCTTATAGTATACCTATTATTAAACTAGCCTCGTCCTGTGCGACTTCATTCTATTGTATCTATACTTGGTCAACCAGATCTTGACAGTAGAAAAAGGCGGCAAATTTGAAAAATGTAGGCGCGAAGGGATATCGTCCCATAGAAAATTTGAATTTCGCGCCTTTTTTTACTGACAAGATTAGGTTGACCAGCTATATAAACTTTCAATCCCATTATCATAGTAGGCAATACAATTCGTTTTCACGGTTTCAGCACTTTAAGGGTTGAATTTTCAAAAATTATACCTACGTTTGAATCTTCTTCGAAGGTTTAGGCTTTTTGCTTTGTCTTTATAATGCCATTGTTCCTTTAAGTTTAATCATATGTTGGTAACAAAAGGACGGAGGTAGGAAATTTTAAAGGACGCATTTAATTTTTCAGTAAGTAACTTGGCTTAGACGAACTTTATTTACGTAAGTGTACCAATGCTATACTTTGCATTTTATAAATTATATACCTAACTGTACAGCTGAATAGTACTTTAGAGGTTAGGAGGTTGGAGGAGAGGTTTAATAAAAACACAGCAATAAAATTCACAAGACTTACCTACTTATTATTTAAGGACGTCAAACACAAACATAAAATAAATAATGCTTAAGTAGGTAAGTACTTACCAGATTTAAAACCTATTTAATTTGGATCATTTGGTCCAAGGTGGTGGTTTGGGGGGCAGAACTAGGACACGAAACACAATTCAGTCAAGCAAGTAGATACGCAAAAAAACGATGGAAATAACAATCACAATAAAATTAAAGTAAAAAGTGGAAAACTTTTAAAACAATGTTCTAAAAATTTCCCGCGCGTCTAACTTTTTCCGAAGAGTTAATTTTCAGCCAGCGTTAAACGCTTAGGTAGTTCATTTTTCGTTGCCGGTTATTGTTATTGCGATTGTGTTGTTTTCGCGACGTGCACCGAGCGAGATGCGCGCAAGACGTGTGAAATAGCGCGTCGCGTGCGTACGCACGGGTTTGCATGCTCATGCTTGAGAGTTTAATCTCAGATTTTTTGTAGTTAATGAACAGTGAGACTGAAACATACCTCTGCGGAGATAAGAGACGTCAGTGCGGAATGTTTCATTCATGGTCACATTGAGATCGATGTTTTTGCCATTTGCTACGAAAATTAAATATTACGCACATCGGTGCTATCTTCTACACTACACCGAAAAGTTCACCTGATCTTTTCGGCTGGAGCTGGTGAAGTGTGGAGTAAAAAAACTATAAGTACCTACAGCCAGCATCAATAGTAGGCAACGGACGAAGCAACGCTCCAAAAGTATCTATACGCCTGTAATACTTTTCCAAATAGAAATGTATATATATCCAGAGCTCGCGTTTAAAAGTACCTACTCGTATCTGTTAGTCTAATACGCGGATTAGACTCTCGCGCGAGCCACGAGACGAGCCGCGAGCCGCGCCACGAGACGCGAGTCCACCGCTTACACTCGCGTTCGGCTTGTCATTCGGTTATAAACCTTATGCCGTGCCGTTAGTGTTTAAATTATATTAGCTCGACGAGCTTGAGAGCCACGAGACGAGCCGCGAGCCCACCGCTTACACTCGCGTCTCGTGGCGCGGCTCGCGGCTCGTCTCGTGGCTCGTGCGAGTCTAATCCGCCTATAATTGGTCTGCATTGCGAGATATTGGTATTAGTAGATATACTTTTGACGCATAGGCTGATCCGCTAGCTCAGACTGCTCATTCGTGCATTCATTGAAAAGTTAATTGGTAGGTATGCTTTATTTTATTATTATTATTATTTGTTATTATTAATACATGAATACTTATAATCTAATACAGTTCCCTGCAAAACTGTTTGCACAGTTTGACTGCAGGCGCGAGTCTCTGTTGTAAGTACTTACATAATCAACGTAATTAACATATTAAAAAATTAAAACTAACATCGTAGCTATAACTAACTTCACTTGAGTGACATTTGCAAGCACAGGCATACAATTGTCACCCAAGTGTTTTCAGTAAGTGCATCATTAGTGCTTTTTTAAATTTAATTTTATTGGGCTCGAGCCTGATATTTTCAGGCAGACTATTTAAAAAATACGGCAACCTTTTTCTTAATGTTCTGTCTCCATAATAGTTAGTAACGCGGGGTATTTCATATTTTTGCACAGCCACTGATCTTGTATTATGTTTATGTTCTAATCGTGTCGAGATATGCACCCTATTGCCATGGTTGCTTAGGTTAGTCATCAGGATATCCTACTAAATAAGCTAATATTACATATAAGGCACGCGGTAATCGATGCACGGTATTTTAACAGGCCAATAAACAGGCGTGGTACCTACTTAGGTGCAACCAAATTTCATTCGGTTTTCTTACGATACGCCCTTGATTTAAGGAAGAACACTTCATACCGTGTAGTTTAATTGAGTCGGACCAAGCTATTTAACTCATTGCATTTGTTAGGACAATGTGTAATATTGTTATCATATTTTTGTTAAAAATATGACAACTTATCCGGTCTAGTAGGTGCATTGCCAGACGTTTTTCTTGAGGGTTATTCAAAGTCAACGCCCGCGGTTTTTTTTTCGCAATAATGTTGCCATTTATTTTCTGCAACTGAAACGTATTGTTGGCCTATCACTTACCCAGGAATCGGCAAACTTTTGAAGACAAAACTACATTTGTATCGAAAGCGGTCGTCGACTATCCTTCTAAGCACCTGCACTAATCTTGTTTGTCAGAATTGCTCGCAGTTACGACAGCATTGCGTGCGCAAGTTACATATTGTTACGCGTAGCGTAAGACATTCTTAAAAGTTAACCATTTTCGGCTCACGGCCGCTTTAAACGATTATGTTACGGTTGTGTTATAGTAATAACGGTCCGAACTGCATAGGTTACAAAGATCAAAACTTGACCTTAGAGCGGCTTCTTGCAGTAAAACTTTGAATCCGCCCGCCGCGCCGTCCATTTGTTTTATTAGCGTTTATAATGTGTCAAAGGACTGTCTCATTTCAAACATAGACAGAGAGAATCATACTATCTTTGTCTTACACTAGTACTAGCATCCAAAAGACAAGGGTGAGTATAGTTTTTTTTTGTTCCTATTTAGGTACTGACAAATTGGACTATGGAACTATAAATGTTATGGCCTCTCCGTTAAACGCATGCGATTTACGATACATTGCGGCGTTCGACAGATCGATTAAATTCGTTGCTCCTATTTAGCAAGCAATTATCTTAAATCGCATGCCATTTCTTGCAAGGTCTGTAGAACAGTTTTGAATGATTCACGGTTAGTTTCACTAGACTTATATCGACCGGGCTATGAACCGTGATTACCTTTTGTATTGTTTTCGAGCTCCCGATATTTCGACGCAGTTACATGCATCTTGTTCACGGGTTACCCGGTCCCGGTCCCGGGTCCGGTCGTATCCCGGTCGATATAAGTCAGCTAGGTCTGTAGAAGCCTTTACTCTTATTTGAAATGAAATAGACCGAGGTCGATCGTACTGTTTGCTAATTTGGCTAAGGGTATAACTAAACAAAGACACACTGAAAATTATAGAAACTTATTTAATTACTTTTTTATATCTAACAAACTAATCTATAGGAAATGTATCTTCCCGCTGTTTCTGAAGATCGGATGATTTTCACTACCTGAAAAAAATTGTTACTCAAATAAATAAACAGTCAGAAAAAACTTTCCTTTACGACCAATAGCGCCATCTATGGATAATCATTGACACCCTCCCAAATTAAGTTTACCGTACACTGATTACAGAAGTGAGCGCGGCGCCACTGTCTACGCAAAAGTTTAACATGCTTGAACACGAAAACATAAAATATTCAGTTTTCTTTTCTAGGCTCTTTTGTAAGCTCGATATTAGAATGGATTATCTTCAACTATGAAATTGCTAGCAGGGTTAAAATATTGTGTAGGAATTGTCGTTGTGAGAAGTGCCCACGACGCTAAGATCGTTTGTATATTTGTTGTAACCTTCATCTTTTCATATAAGATTTATATAAGCTATGCGCCTATGATCTAGGCGCATGAGTGACGTTTTTGTGCAAGACTGGGTGTTTTATTGTATATATTTTATTCAAAAGTATACTATCTGACATACCTGCCCTCTCTTCAACCCGAAGTACCGTGCGACGGGATCACCAGCCTGTATTCTCATTAACATGTTCTCTTTCAATTTACTGAGAAAATTGGTTAAGGAAATTAGAACCCTGAATCTGGAATAATCTTGTGTAACAACAGAAGAAGTAGTTGGTACACAATACATTTTAATTTATTTATTTATATTTTTTATTTATTAGCCTGTTGTGCAAACTGCTGGGCAAAGGCCTCCCTCTATTTTTGCACGCGTTTCGTTCTATGACAATACTAGGCCAATCTATCCGAAAGATGTCAAGATCGTGCCGCCATCTCCTTCGAGGTCTGCCGTTACGCCACACCAGTGTACACTCGGTAGTTTTCTTGGCCCACAGGTTTGGCATACGGCAGATGTGTCCGGCCCAGTCCCATTTTAAGCTTAGCGGCTGTCGGGGCTACGTCGGCTACTTTGGTTTTGGAGCGCAAGATATATTTTAAATACAATTTAAAGTAGTGCAAAATATTGAAGCTACGAATTTGACTGCTCAAGTAGTTAATGCTGTACTTCAGTTGTCAAAACTTACAATATTTCGCACTACCGCGTACAGACGCATTGTAGTACATACACATAAATGCCTATCTATGGTGTTTCATGCATTTAATTTTTTTTGAGTCACAAGAACCCGCCGCCATAAAGTCGTTCCCAAACAATCGTTACTCTTTCATATTAAAACGACATGGTGACATTACATGAAACTTGGCACGTTTTACTTAAAATTTTGTACCTGCGTAAAATTTCCATTCTCTCTAATTTCTTTGTATTCCAATTTCTAGAAACGAATACCAGTACCAGATATAGATATTTTATGTTATTTCTGCATATCGCTTTAAAATCGGCCACTAGGTTCTTGTGACTCTTAGTGTAAGGCCTGAGTGGACGCTCGAAGCGGAGCATTCGGCGGGGCGTGCAGCGTGGCGTCGGGCTCACAAGTGATGTGAGCAGCGTGCACTAAGGCCGCTACTATACGCTTGCATTTGTTTAACATGCACGCCGCACGCCCCGCCCCGCTGCACGCCCAACATGAGCGTCCACTCAGGCGGCAGGCCTTACACTTAACAAACCTATAGTTCGTTTTTTGAAGTGAAAACTTCTTTAGCGGCGCTGTGCACTTTTTGTGATGGGGAAAAAATGTTAAACTCGCGAGAGGTAAGATTCGTAAGACGTAAGACGGACACGTGACCTGTTACAATGTCATTGAGTTTCCTTTATTGGTTTAAATGGCATCTAGTGAGTTTCCCTCTAACTGGTACTAATTATAACTCGAGTACTAACAGTAATGTGCTTAGGGGTTTCAAGTAATGCGACGAAATAAAGCTAAATGGCGTTAACCTCAATTATACATAGTGCTGCAGACATTTTGCACTAGTCATTGAGTTTTCACTTCTGCCAGCACTCCCGGAGTGCAACCCGTTGTTTTTTTTGTACTTAGTAAAGGATACTATCTCGCCAGCAGCTCCTGCTTCTCATCCGGGGTGAGCACAATATGCTCCGGGACCAGCTCATGCTCAGTGATGTTGATGAGCAGCTCCGACTCAAGGAACTGCTCGAGAATGTACTTGGGAGCCATGTCCACTAGCGACTGCTTGGCTGATGGGGTCATTCCTGGAAAATGATAATGGTTAGTACACAGACAAGACATCCTCTAGACTGAGCATAGTAACGCTACCCCCTCTGCCACTTATACGGTAGTTTTACTCCATCTTCGAGTCAATCCCGTGCCGTAATTGGTTCGTGTCTTTGAACGGACCAATCACGGCACGGGATTCGCTCACCTCGTCCCTCCGCACCCCCGTATTTTTGGCAGCATCGGTTTCCTGAAGTAATTGCTCTATACTCCGTCTAGAGGATTCCTAGTCTATGGGTTAGTATAATAATCTCTAATGCATATAATCTTAGTATGTGGCTTGAAAAGGGTAGCTTTTAAGTTATAAATCAGCTGCCAGTTGTCTAACTTTTAAACTTTTTAAAGTGCTCACTTGTGTCCGGCCACTACTGTGTTGTTTCTTTCACAAACTGTATGCAATACCAGCAATGTATATTAATATCCAACCAAAGATGGTATGAGGATGGATGTCGGGAGGTGTATTGATACAACCAGATTCTAAATAAGACTACTCTTTATTCATAAAGATTATCGATTATATAGCATTAGCCTCCACGTACATAAGCATCTATTTATATTCTATACAGTACAATGGATTTTTGTGCCAAAACCGAAACCGAAAGTTCGGCGGGACACTACCAGACAAAAAACGGCGTACTACCCCAGAAAACCGTCGTCTATAGCTGTGTATAAAACAACCCGCGCAGCGGGTTGTCCGGCATCTGAGCAAAGTTCACGAGCGCCCACCAGGCGGGTTCTCGGTAGTCAAAGTGTTAACTACAGTTACGGCGCGGCCGAATCCGAAACCGAACCTCGGCCGAAACATGATTTTTATGCCAAAGCCGAAACTTCAGTCGGACACTAGGCGATCTAATATTATACACAGTATGACTGTTACCTGCTTGCACCACCACGATGGCTCTGTGGATATTCTCTTCCTGCATCCTAGTACAGTAAGTCTTGATTGTCTTGATGCCAATCTTGGGTTCGTCGGGGAAGAACACAAACATCTGGTCAGTGGGGTCATCATTGTGGGCCACCAGCACAATCAGATCACTCCGAGCTGGCCGCTTTTCACTTGAAACAAAAAGATAATGATGAGTCATGTTCGGCACTGAGTTTGAGTTTTATGGTCACTAAATTACCCAATCAATAGCTTTGAAATATTGAAATTCCTATAACACCCAAATTACTTAAAGTGTGTCAAAGGACTGTATTATTTCAAGCATAGATAGGGAGAGTCATACTATCTTTGTCTTACACTAGTACTAGCACCCAAAAGAAAAGGATGAGTATAGTTTTTTTGTTCCTATTTACTGACAAATTGGTTTGACCATCTATATTTATGACCTAGGTACTCAAAGTTTTTTACTCTACAACAAGTATAACTGGCATTATACTGTCAAAATGTCAAACACTGACAAGTGACTGGGTGTATGACATGTCTCTGGCAATCACATTCAGATTTGTTTTGCTAGGTAATATTTTGACAAAAATCGCAAGTAAACTGTTTAAACAATGCAGCCTACTGTGTTACAAGTATTGGATGAGAAAGTTAAAAATGCATTAATAAACCAAACTTTGTCAGACAACACGAGATTCCACTTGGGTAAGTAAGTAACATTTATGAGATTGAGTATTTACTTACATTTAACTAACATTTTAGGAAAACACTAGTGTTTCTCAGTATTACTTGTACTTACTCGCTACATTTAAACTATGAATGATATAATTATTTAGTTTCCAATAAGGTGTAGTTTTAGTTCTTGGTTACACTACTTATACTAGTATGAGTTATGTACTGGTCTGTATAAAAAAAAACTATGTATCAAATCAAAAGTAAAACAGTTTTTTATTTTTAAATTATGATTAATCAGGAAGTAACACTATTGAATTACCATAAAGGGAGGACAAACCTGGGTTTATCACCAAACTGCTCTTTAAACTGATCGAGGGTTTGATCCAATTCATCTTGTGTAACCAAGTATCCACGGTCGTGGCACAACTGAAAAATATCACATCCCAGCCCCATGTAAATAACAATACTAAATAAATAAAAAAAGAAGTGTGGCGATTGAACCAAATTATCACAGGCAGTAAGCGCATCGATTAACTACTATTGTCAGGAAAAATACAAACATAATTTACTTTAGAAAATATTAGACATAACCTATAAACTTACTTGCATTACAGTTTTTCGTATACGCCATAATTTGTAGGTTTCCGCATCATCATCCATTATGAATAATATAAAATATGCTTCTGTACGGATTATGTATTAGTGTTAATTTCAATTATTATGGCAAATAAACGCAAAGCTAGTCAGTGTCCCTCCAACCAAAATTACCAAAACCGACTCCTCCGAAAACCGAAAAGCAACAGCCAAGCATAACGTCAAAACATGGTTAGTTCTATTTGATACATCAGTAAAAACGCGTAGATTAAATATAAAATTATGAATTGTTTGTTGGTATAAAATTCTACGTATAAACAAGTTAACCAACATTACACAGTTAGAATATAAATTTGCTTGCATAATCTGTACTCTGTGGTGAAATTCCGGTTCTCAATCTATCTATTTTCCTTCTCTAGCTAGTCTGTATCAAATTTTTCTTCGTATTTATTGTATGTGTACTCGATTGGACGATTGCCCTTGTAAAATTTAGCAATTCCAACGATATTACAAACACTTGATTGTCCATTTTGTAGTGAGTGTAATTTACAACAATGGCAGGAATTAAAGGTAATATTATGAGCCATTTTATATCGTATAACAGTCTTGCAATCTTAAGATTAAAATTCATGAAAGTCAGTCTCAATGACTCATTTCTATTATTTACAAATAAGTTCTTATATTTTATCTACCGCAAGTCTAATTTGTTTATTTTTCTCTTTTCATGTTTTACTCATGGATGAACTACAGGGTAAGTTCATTGTGTTTATATCAGTAGCTTTTATTGATAATAACAGATTTGTTTCTAAGTAGGACAGACTGTAGGTACTTTACTTACTTATACTTCTCTAATGAGATTTTACACTTTAATACCTTGACTGCTATGTCAACATTATGTAAAGAAAATATGCCAACTAGATGTTCAAACTTGTGATAATAAAATATTTCCACATTTTTAGATTCACTATACAAAAAATGTTCAAATTGATCCTTGTGTATGTATTTATTTATATCATAGTAGGTATATGTATTTCTAATGAATGCTGAACTAATTATGTTTTTTATGGTATCATAAAATGTGTCTTTGTTGATAGAGATTGTACTTAGTATTTATTGCAAAATGAATAATTTATCATCTCAAAATATTGATTTCTTCAGATTCTATATAAATTTTATAGCGACCAGTCTTACAGAACTTTCTTTTTTTCTGACTACTGTTACCTTTTTGTACCTGTTACTGAATACATTTATTTTTGTACCACAATGGTGGCAAACAAGTGTGTGGCCCAACTAATGCTAAGCAGCCACCGCAGCCTATGGGCACTTGCAACTCTAGTCGAGTTACTCAAGTTTGCCAAACATGCAAGCTTACATGGATTCTGAATCAAGAAAATGTCTCATTTTAGATACCTATTCTCAAATAGAATAGTTTTTTATTTATATCCAAAGTTTTCAAAAAGCTTACCTTTTTTTCTATTAGGAATATCAGGGTTTTGGGATAGCTCTTCTGATAAACAACTTTAAACTATCTGCTTGCGATTGTAATAGAACTTTTTGGTTAACTGATTTCAGGTTGATAGCTCTGGCTTTTGCTGGCTCCATTGGTATGACCATGGTCATACTAGCGTGTGCCTTACCGCAATATAGGTAATTATGTTTGTAACTTTATGGTTTGTGTACTTTTATGATTATTTGCATTATGATTAGGATTGTAGTTAAATATATACCTAGCATATTTAAATTGATTTATGACATGACTACTTTTTATGGTATAAGCATATGGAGCCTTATCTATGAAAAGGGACATTATTGTCGAAGGCGCTTACGCCATACAGCGCACCCTTTTCATAGATAACGTCACATATATATACCTAGCATTTTAAATTTTCTAATTTTTTTGTACTTTCAGACTATGGTGGCCATTTTTCGTAGTCCTATTTTATGTGCTGTGTCCCATCCCAACGATGATAGCACGCAGACATACAGACAGCACTGCGGGTGGTAATTCACCCTGCATGGAGACAGCAGTCTTTCTGACCATGGGCCTGATTGTCAGTTCGTTTGGTCTACCCATTGTGCTTGCACATGTTGGCACTGTAAGTAAAAAAAGTGTTCTTTCTAGCATGTGTATTAAATAAAAAAATATTGCATTTGTGGCAGAGTAGGGGCAACCTATCCTTGCAACCTCAAAACTTTTATCTGCACTGCAAAATTTAGTAACAATTATAGAATACCATTGAGTGAAGTTGCTGGGACATACGCTTACTCCAAGGACTCCACAACGATCGGCCGTATTTTATACTCTGCCATCCAAGGGTTCCTTACAATATTAACCAGAATGATTGTCTATCTTGTTGGGGCATAAAACTTTTATTGGGAATTAGGATTAACTTTTATATACTACTATTACTCTTGGGTGAATGTTACACTCTCACAATTAAGTCACTTAGGGCAATCCCAAACTAGTTTCGGCGTCTAGTCAACTGTATGGCTGCTGCTTGACGAAACGTTGGCGCACAGCGTAGCACCGCCATTTTCCATATCGCTGACCTAACGCCGATGCTTAAAGACGCTAGTGTGGGGTGGCTCTCAAAGCAAAAACAGGTTTCCCTAATGAACAAAATTGCTAAAAACCGTCTTATTTTTCGCAGATCGCAGCGGGAGCATGCTACTTGACCCTGGCAGGCAACGTCATAGTGTACCTGACCATTCTCGGATTCTTCACAATCTTCGACATGGAGGACTCAGATTATGCAATGTGGTGAGAAATCTAGAACATTGACACCGAGGACAATGTTAGGGCAAATGATAAATCTAACATAAGAAATGGAGCATTACATGAAGTTGTCTACCATTGTAAAGTTATAGGAGTTTATTTTCTGCGACAAATGGTCTAAAATATGCCCAGAAAAAAAAAACAATTAGCTTTAAAGTTAAACACTGAAAAAAATCTAAGTAATTCATGAAATAAAATGCGTTTGTAAGAGACAGCCCGTGGAATGCTTCAAATATGTTTTTGTCTATGCTTATATAAGTCTGAGAAATTATAATACTGATTATATTGTTGTTAGTTGATGTAATCGGACAATTAATTTGAAAGTGTCATTTTCTACAATTTGTATCTCAATGTTACATTTATATGCTTAATTCGGAGACATTGCAAATATAAGTTTAAGGAAGAGGAATCTATATGTTGCTTTGCTGTTGGTCAGTTACACTTCAAGATCCCGATTTAAAAGTCGTTACACACTCGCACCGCGACCTTGTCACAGAATAACTAATAGTACTACCGTACAGAAAATTCACTCCTTCACAAAAGTCAGATTTAGGTATAAAATTACACCTATATCGCCGCCTGCAAGCAGAATTGAAACTTATAACCGCGCACGAACCGTGAATCTCCTTTGCGCGCCGCAGTTTTATGACCGAGCTGTGAGTGTCGGCACGGGGTTATCACTTGACAAGTTTTTATACCTAAAGTCTATTTTTTTATTCGGTAGACTAAAATGACATTTCGTAGTATGAACATCATGTGTCATTTCATACTATGAAATGTCATTTTAGTCTACCGAATAAAAAAATAGACTATACCCACTGATTTATTATTTTTAAGATAAATATGTAGGAATTACAAACATTAATTATGTAAACATACATTTTTTATCCGGAGATAGTATGTCTGATTCTCAGGGAAGTAAGTTCCGAAGCCATTGTGTATTTTAAATTTTGCGCGAGCGCCACGTGACACGACTATCGTGCACGCCGAGCGGCAGCCCACTGTCATACGCCTGTCCGATGGGCGCGCCGGCCAAATGTACCTAAACTGTGGAGTGACACCCCCCTGACCTTGTTGCGTCGCACCCATAAGTGAGAGCGAGAAAGAGATATCTTTTTCTCGCTCTCACCGTGACCTTGTGCGGTGCGGTAATGTGTTACGACTTTTACAACTTCTTGCGTTTTTGATCGTATTTTGATACGACGTAGAAGATCGCTTACCATGATTGGTGCATGCGAAATGAAGTGAAAGTCGTGCATGAGATGCGCACCAATCACCAAGATTGATCGTCAAGGTCATATCAAAACCAGTTCGAAGACGTAACAAATTCTTAAATCTGAATGGGGCTACTGGTCAAATATAATTAATATAAATGATGAATTATGGCAAGTCCTTTTTGTTTGACTTATGATTGTTACAATATGTGATCGCCTGAATAACGAGAGTTAAACCTTTAAAAATTAATTTCGCGTTACAACCTACATTACAATACTCGTAGTTGCATACCTACATAAAAACAAAAAGATAAGTCACAAATTAAGATATAAAAATGTAGGAGATCTTATCTCTGAAGAGCGATCTCCTTCAGACAACTGTTGGGTATCGTATCGCTCTAACTTTAACTGGCAAAGAACTCATAGAGATAATTTCACCTTAAGATGTATTTTTAAATAAAGCATTTAACCAGGCAACTGAATGAAAGTAAGTATTAATTTGACATCAATATCAATATCAAAAGTCTCATTCAATAGAACTTGCTAACTATGTAAACAAACCGCCATACTAAAATTGACACTAAATGTCAATGTATTAGTAACTTAACTGTTTACATAGTTAGCAAGTTCTATTGAATAAAGGGTCATTATGTCGGCCAATGGTGCTGCCACAATTGGATTTAAAATGTTCGTCTTTCGTTATTCAGCCTCACTCTCTGAAAGAGTATAATCAATCTCAGTTTGATTATTATAGGTTAAGGAATTTTAGTGTAAGTATACAGGATGTTTTATTTATATTATTTTGTTATTTCTCTGGAAATTTCTTACTCAAAGTAATCACCAAAGTTCTATATGGATTATTGATATATCATAATTATATATACGAACAGATTTTATTTTTTTATGGTAAATTGTCCGATAGAAACGCCTTAAATAAAGTAATAGCGTTATGTGAAAGCTTAGAAACGGAAGTCTGCAAGTAATTAAGTATAATCTGGCTATATAAACTTAAATTGATGTGAGGGTACATTACAAAAGTACTAACAAACGAACTGTTCGATCGAGTTGAAAATGGTTCGTCGTATATCTAATAAGGACGTAGCTATTAGTGAAAGCGAGAAGGAGATATGATGACCGGACCAAGGTCGCGGTCCGGTACGTCTGTTAGCACTATTGTAAACTAAAGGCTCGTTTACACAACATCAACTGTGGATGGCGGCTATTAACATATAAACACGCCCTTATTTCCAAAAGCCATTAAATCAATTCTTAATAATCTCAATTCTTAATTAAAAACCTAAGCATCAATCTGTCTGTCATGATCACTCATCAACTCAACATCGTAGCGTTGCCATAGCTCACTTAGGAATACTGGGGTCTGAAAAGCGGTTTAGACTCTCGCGCGAGCCACGAGACGAGCCGCGAGCCGAGCCACGAGACGAGAGTGTAAGCGCTGGGCTCGAGGCTCGTCTCGCGGCTTGGCTCGCGTGGAGGAGCGGTTTTTTGGGCACGAGCCAAAGGGGCGTTCGGCGTTCGGCTTGTCATTCGGTTATAAACCTTATGCCGTGCTGTTAGTGTTTAAAATATATTAGCTCGACGAGATTACGAGCCACGGGACGAGCCACAAGCCGAGCCACGAGGCGAGAGTGTAATCAGTAGCTCGACGGGCTTACGCGTTCGAGGCGAGCCACGAGACGCGCCGCGAGCCGAGAGTCTAAACCGGCTATGAGGCAACCTAATCCCAAGAATTGGCTCATACATACATCTAAAATGACTGCTATCTTACCTTAACCCTTTGAACGCCACGCCTGTTATGTTCAAAGCGCCATTGTAAACCTTATCGGATTGCACGAAGGTTGATATTACACTGCAGCCGAGCGCGTTAGTTGGCGGTCAAAGGCTTAATACACAGGAGATACGGGATATGGGTCTCATTGGGAATAGTCAGGTCTCCTCACTAGGTTTTGCTACCGCTACACCAAAGGGTAACAGGTAAGTGATTATTATCAAACCAGTTGCTTTTGTTTGATAATGATCACTAAAATTAGGTCATACATTTTATAATAACCACTACCGACAGTACCGACTAACGAAGACTTAATGCATTCTAAGCTGGCCACTCTCATAACACAATACTTATTAATGTATACTACTTGTTAGATCTAACAATTTAGCTGTATAATTTGTTAAAAAGGTAGAAGGTTTATTTTGAATATTTTATTGGAATAAAATTTAATCGAAAATGACGTCAAAATGTTGTTTCGGTACCCCTATTGATACTTTCTATCTTTACATTCCTGTAATGTAAATTTTGTAAATATAGTATTAGTATCAGGTCACATTAAATTAATTATTACCTGCTTTAACATAACACAGTTGTTTCATTTTTCGAAATATAAATCCCACCAAAAACATTCTCATGTAAAATGTTGCCAAGACGAAACCACAAGGCTCGCACTGTCAAAAAGTAATCAGATTTCTTGTAGAATGTAGAGCCAAGCTTCTAACTCTACAAGCCCAAGACTCTCAACTTCACAAACTTTACACTTTAAGGCCAAGCGCGCGCCACGATTTTAAATCGTGCGACGCGATTTTAAAATCGCGCTGCAATACATATTTTCTTGTCGCATGTGCGCGCACTGGCATATAAACACATACGTTGCATTTCTGCGACAAAATAATCGCGCGACAAAAAATCGTGGTGCGTTCTTGGCCTAATAGTTCAAATATGTGCCTTGGCCGTTTCGGTGAAACGGCCATACCGCATATTGCGGTGCGGTAGTGTGTTAAGGCTATTAACACGGAAGAGGTGCTATTTATTTATACTGACAGGGTATTAAAGTGACGATTAAACAAACTGCTCAAACAGTTTCATACTCTTGGAAGCGTTCTGAAACCCGACCATATTGATATCTTATCGTCATTTATTTAAAACAAAATGTAATTTATGCAATGAAGTAAAATGAAACCAGACATTTCTAAATATTACTAAAATTTAACTTGACCACAAAATCCTCAAGTTTGATTTTACTAAAACTCACGAAAAATCTGCTCAAAAATAGTTTTCCGAACACACTTGTGCTTTCTCATTGGCTGAAGTTGACACTTATCTGTGATTCATTCATACGTCAAAGTACCTAAGCAATATTTTACCGAAGTCCGCACCCATTTAAGCTCTAAATTTCATATCTATTTATTTTTTAATTCTTTAAAAATATAAGTAACAGTGTCGCAATGGGAGACCATTTGCCTGCTTGTGTCATCGATGTGGGTACCGGCTACACCAAGCTGGGGTTCGCCGGCAACAAGGAACCTCAGTTTATCATTCCGTCAGCCATAGCGATAAAGGAAACGGCGAAAGTCGGTGATCAGAGTACCAGGCGCATGACGAAAGCCGTCGAGGATTTGGATTTCTTCATCGGCGATGAAGCGTTCGACGCGACGGGGTACTCGGTGAAGTATCCCGTGCGCCACGGGCTTGTAGAGGACTGGGACCTCATGGAGCGTTACATAGAGCAATGCATCTTCAAGTATCTCCGCGCTGAGCCTGAAGATCATCATTTCTTGCTCACTGAGCCACCGCTTAACACGCCGGAGAATCGTGAATATCTGGCAGAGATTATGTTTGAGTCATTTAATGTACCAGGGTTGTATATCGCCGTGCAAGCCGTGTTAGCGCTCGCTGCGTCGTGGAAGTCGCGTACGTCAGCCGAACGCACTTTCACGGGTATTGTAGTCGACAGTGGCGATGGCGTCACCCATATAGTGCCTGTAGCTGAAGGATATGTCATTGGATCGTGTATCAAGCACATCCCCATAGCAGGAAGGAACATTACCTCATTCATACAGTCACTCCTGCGTGAGCGC
Source organism: Cydia amplana (assembly GCF_948474715.1). Taxonomy (NCBI): domain Eukaryota; kingdom Metazoa; phylum Arthropoda; class Insecta; order Lepidoptera; family Tortricidae; genus Cydia; species Cydia amplana. The sequence goes on from NC_086084.1 coordinate 6,109,193, forward strand.
GAGGTGGGTATCCCACCGGAACAGAGCTTAGAAACAGCAAAAGCTATTAAGGAGAGATACAGCTACATTTGCCCAGATATTGCTAAAGAGTTTGCCAAATATGACAGTGACCCAGCAAAGTGGATGAAGAAGTACACAGGCACTAATGCTATTACTAAGAATCCGTTTAGTGTAGATGTTGGTTATGAGAGATTTTTGGGGCCAGAGATTTTCTTCCACCCTGAGTTTTCTAATGCAGACTTCACTGTGCCGTTGAATGAGATGGTGGATGATGTGATTCAAAACTGCCCTATTGATGTGAGGAGAGGTCTGTATGGAAACATTGTGTTGTCGGGTGGCTCAACTATGTTCCGAGACTTTGGTAGGAGACTGCAGCGTGACATTAAACGCACAGTAGACGCAAGACTGAAACTGTCAACTATGCTCTCTGAGGGCCGGATCACGCCTAAGCCTATTGATGTGCAGGTGATCTCTCATAACATGCAGAGATATGCGGTCTGGTTCGGAGGAAGTATGCTGGGATCAACCCCCGAGTTCTACCAGGTGTGCCACACTAAGCAGGCTTATATGGAGTATGGCCCAAGCATCTGCAGGCACAACCCGGTCTTTGGAACCATGACATAATGTGCTCAAACACAATGAAATTACAGTAAAATAATGTATTATCAGTTTTATTAACTTCTTATTAGTTTTAAGTATCCATTGTTTTTATAAGTTTTAATTTTTGATCATTATTTTAAAATGATTACTATTCTATACACCAACAGGAAGTATAGATGCAAAATATGTTCTCAAAGATATTTAATTTGAACTATTTCCTTAGTTGATATATTAATTCTATTATTTTAAGCTGGAGGCACCATTGTAAATTTTACGCATTTAATTTTAGCATTCCAGCTTTTTAAAATATACTTAGAACTATTATTAAATATGTTGGACTATTATTTACTACCATATCCTTTTAACACTTTAAAAATACTGTAAACATTAGTTTGAAAAGTTTTGCCAATGTTCATCAATGTGACCAATTTACACATGCATTCATTGAATTCATTCAGTTTCATACAGTGCATCAAAATTAGCCAAGCGGCCGAGGTATCCAGAATAATGTACATATCTAAAGATATAATATAGTTATCCACTCAGCTATTGCTGTTAACTGTATGCCTCATTAGTGCCCTGATCTAAAATGCAGTGTTTCACAAAAACAATGCAACAAATAATAGGTAGGTATATAAATATTTTTGGTTAGTAGGGACCGGGAGTGAAATCATGCCTTTTAATTTGATATCGAACGATCGAACGCATGGTGGTGTAAGTGATGACGTTGCTCATCCCTTTTAACGATACGCCCTTAATAGGCACTCTAATTGGTTACATGCGAGCGAAATTATCTTTAAATCGGCTGGTTATTAATCTATCCAATTAAGCTGAATTTACGATACTGCCTCGAGAGCGGATGTTGTAACTCTAGATACAATTCGAACCTTATTGCGAAGGAATAAAGTACAAAAATAATAATACATTTGCTGACAGTACAAGATTTCAATTACCTACCCCTACATCCTGCTATTCAAGGCAACCCCATTCAAAAAATGTCAATGCTCTTTTCAGCTCCTAATTAAGTAAGCTTAGAACACGATTCTATAGGCAAATAGGAACAATGAAAATACGGTTAAACTGAAACTTGGAAAATAAATGTAAATGTAGAGAACATTGACATAGATATCTAGGGACTGGCTTTACGGGCAATAATAATGAGGCATGACAGGGGCCAGTACAGCGGTGTGAAATCGCTACAACGCGATTGGTTGATGAGTTCGCATCACGCACGCGATTGGTTGACGAGTTCGCATTACGCGCGCTATTGGTCGCAACTAGTCGCGTTAGACTGCACGATTGGCTGGAATTCGTGGGTAGCACCGCTTAACTAGTACGATGTTTAGTGCCCCATTAGCCCGTCCTTAGATATTATACGTCAATGGTAGAGAAAGTGCTGAGGTCTTAACCAGGGCTTGTTAACGTTACCAATTCACATTATAAAGTAACGTTACTTAACGTTAAAATCATAAAAATACCTTATTACCGGTAGTAAATGGTAACGATACTTGATAACTTAACATTATTATAACGTTAGCTAGTTAACGTTAATTTTACCGGTAATTTTACTTTTTATTGCAGGGCTTGTTAACGTTACCCAATTCACATTATAAACTAACGTTACCAAACTAACGTTAACACTATCATTCTTTAAGCTGATATTTGCTTGTAATTTCATACACAATTTTAAGGCCAGTAGACCTTATTGACCATAAATACGGCAGGGCTTCTGTCAAATTGAAATAGAATCAGTCAAAATACATTAAAGATAATTATGTACGTTAGTTAAACTCAACTTTAATTCTAGTAGTTAGAGTTCATAGTCTTTTGTCATTATTCTTTATGTTTATCAAATGAAAGAGGTGGTATTCTAATTGTTTAAGATCTTTGTCCAATATGCATTGCGTCTCACTCTCTCATTAAGCAAAATGTGAGACGCAAATACACAATGGACCGAGATTGGACAGATAAAATACCACCCGGCTGTGTCGGAATATATTTGCCAAAATAAGAAGGTTGCAAAACGTCATAAATTAGTTTGTTAAATATGATAGTATAGCTAATTCGTTACTTGGTCGGTTTATATTAGGTACAGGCGTCTTTGATATAATATACGTCAAGATTATATAGGTTGGATAATGTCTTGATTTTTTTTGTGAAATATGGAGGTGTTGCTGAAATGTTATTTAGTCGGATTATATTAAATGAGACACCTATTTATTGATGTTACTGCTTGCTTGTAAAATAGTCTGGTCAGCACAGTTCATAATGTATGAGAGCTCTACATGAATTCTCACACCAGAGATTTTTTGAGATGTGATAACCTATGTTGCAAATACTATATTTAAAAAGAAATCTCCACAAAATATGTCACATTCTTTTAATAAATCCAAACTATTATTAAAATACAAAAAATATATCAAAACATGAATCCGACACTCGAGATTTTAATATCATTTTATTTTACATTTCCAATTCCCGTTTCATTTACACCCAATATTAAATCTTTTTCCATAATAAAATGCGTATACAATTACTGTCATCATCTGTATTTATTTTATTTCTTTAACCCCTTATTCATAAACGCGCTACAAACTTCAATTAGCTAATAATAGTAATAATCGTTTGTCCTTATTTGTCACTTTAACTCATGTATTTGTAAGTAAGGGATAAACATAATTGAACTAAATCTGGCCCGTAAAGTTTATGAATAAAGTGGTTAATCTTTATTGCACAAAAGAAAAACCTTATAGTACAAGAGGCGGACTTAATGCCATAAAGCATTCTCTACCAGTTAACGATGGCTTGTCCTCCGGGCCATTTGATCGATGACCTCCTTTGATTATTTATTTTTAATGGACGCCAAAATCCAGACAGGAACTTCGATTTTGACATTTACCACAGTAATGCAGTCGGTAGCAATGTGGCGCTTCAAAATTGCTGCAGTCGACTGCATTGCTGTAGAAAACGTGAAAAAGGTCATTCAAAGGGTAATAGGGTTATATACACCGCGGGGGTTATTACCCGAAAGATTTAAACCAACGATTTTAGATCCTAATTAGAGTATATAAAGTTATATAACACATAGTCCAAAAACCCTTAATTTAAGAGATATTAATTATTTAAAACAAATCACAAGTTAAAAAATCTCAATTCTAACACACCCTTATGCGTGACGTAGCCACCAACTAATTTTACACGCAGACGCACTAACTGCATGGTTATTAGCCAAATTCGAACTTCTAACGAAATTTTGTTCTGTTCTCAATCACGAGAGTGCAAACTATTTACCTTCACGATAACTGGCTGATAGTTTGACGAAAATTACGAAATTGATGTCAAGATATGCGCAAGATAAAATATTTAAATTTGATTGACTGTAATAAATAAAATTCGCCATGCCGCATTATCCTCCGGCTCATTTAGCGGATATTCACTTTGTGTACGGATTTGGAAACCCGAAGAACTATGTGCTTCCGGCACGACGGACCCACTTCAGCCTCGTTCCCAGTTCGTAAATTGGCTAGACGAACAATACCCTGAGAGGTGGATTGGCCGTGGAAGCAACGTCCTAACCTGGCCCGCCCGGTCACCCGACTTAACGCCATTGGTTTTTTTTCTATGGGGAACTCTGAAAGATAAGGAAGGAATACTCAACACCAGTGAAGTCTGGAGAAGAATTATTATTAAAAATTCGAACGGCTTCCGAAGAAATAAAGAACACTTTTGTAAACCTAAATAATGAAATCCGTTTAAAATTAAATCTTTGTGCTGAAAACGGTGGTACACACTTCGAAAACCTAATTCATTCTTCTTCTTCAACCTAGCGTTTTCCCGGTCTAGCGCCAGGGTCCGCTTTCCTGCTCAGCCTTCTCCACTTTGCCCGGTCTTCGGCATCCTCAGGTGTGAAAACCTAATTCATTAAATTAATAAAAAAGCGTAATTGTTTAACATAGTTGTTTATTTTACTTTACTCAGTATAAATCAACACATCGAGAATTTAAAATACGTACTGATAAGCATGATCGATATTTTAACAAAAGGTCATTCATTGATTTTAACAAAGTAATCATCCCTTTCCAGCTGTAGTATGAGTTAAAACAATAAGAGACATGATTTCTTTCGGATATAATCATGGTTAATGGCTTTGGTTATCTCACTCAAAGGAAAAGATTTTATCGCAAAGTTTCAACAATAATAACTGCACTGTACCTACTGTTGTAGTAATTAATAAAGTTTTGATACAATTTGTGGTATTTTGAGGTGCCAATCAATTGAAATAATTTCAACGTAAACATGATCCTAGACATAACTTGACACTTCTTGTCATGGAACACATGTCACTGCATTCGCCGTGCATCGTATGATATCGGAGTGATTCGTGAAATGTCATGCTCGCTCTCTGTTTCTCTACTTGAGATTAATTAAACTCGCTCACTCTCTGAATAAAGGTTTGTTCACAAAGAAGCGGTAAATTAATATGATTTAATTTGTACTGAAATAGTAGTTTAATTAAAATATATAATTGGACCCATGTTGATATAACATTATTTACTCGTACTGTCGTCAAAAATACGTGGTTTAAATCTTTCGGGTTATTAAATCCCGCGGTGTATAAGATGAAATGATGCATTAATAAAACTTTAGTTAACTAACAATATTATATTAAATCATTAACAACTTTGACAGCACGATCTCTTCGCAGGTAGGTGCTCTACAAGGAGTTTATATTACAACATTATTTCCAAGAAATAATCTCTCATTATTAAATTATACAACGGGACTTAATCGCGTATCGTTGTATAATTTAATAATGTGTAAAAATCGTGAAAGTTTAAATCAGTGTAATCTCTCATTGTTACGAAAATGTTGGTAGGGTGGCTTTAGGTTACTTTTCGTTCATATCGTCTTGGATATGGGTGAACATGGTGTTAATACACTCAGTATCAATCAACCTGTAAAGATATTGTAGCCTGGCCTTTTCTCGAAAAGTCTTCTAGAAAAATTTACGCTCATGTCGTCTCGGATATGAGTATATTTGGTATCAGTGCATTCAGTATAATATCCTGAACACAAATATATGAGATGACAAGCGCGAAAGTGGTGAGGGTAGTTACTGTGATGCAAAGTTTTTACCATTTTTCTTTTAAACATACCATGTGGGGTACCAAATGAAAGGGCCTTGTGAGTAGATCACAAATATATAACATACTGTAACACTTTTACTACTTAATCCAACAAATTATTTGAAAACGTTCAAAAATTTCACAATGAGTTGATTTCCAACTGCTCTAAATTGACTAAGATAACTTGATCCCAAGTTTCCTTGCAATTATACGTAATCGAGGGCCAGGCTCATACTAGTTCTCATGTCGCGATGCGCTATCGCTAACAAAAACTAAGCGTTACGAATTGCTGACATTTGCTTCTTTTAGTTTCTCTAGTGGTTTCTCTACTCAAGCATCGGATGACAGGATCGTTGAAAAGGGACAAACATATCCTTTGACGTTACGTTACTCTTCTCGTGAATTGTCAAATTTTAAAATTCGAAATTAGCTTTGGAACTTGTCCGGGTGGCTATTCGAAGTATAACTTGGTGGACGGTACTTACTAACCAAATAAGCTTGAGATCCAGTATCATAGATAGTTGTAAGACTTTAAGGGTCTATTTATATCTGACTGTGCATCCTGTATTCTAAACGTTTTGTGAATAGATATAAAAATTGACACCTATCATTTTTCACATAAACACAGACACTATGCATTGAATTATTAAACCTTAACGCAATGCCATAAGTCATAAGGTATATTTTCCTAATATACCTTGATGTAATTCGAACTTTGTTATAAAAGATGTCATTTTATATCATTCGCGCGTGCATTTCACTCGTAATAGATGAAATATGTATTGGTGCGAGCGAGACGGTTGGGCGAATGATAACAAAATGATATATTTTTGACATCTTAAACAAAGTTTGACTTGGCCTCTGTGGAAGCCTGGAAATACAGCATACTTCATTGACTTTATATGCTGGAAATTGATTTAATTATTGCGAGAAAAATAAGTATGTAGTCTTCCATAACTTGTACAGTTATGTACTGCCAAAAAACTAGAAGTGTCCATTAATTGTGTAGAACATTATTTGCTGTTTGTTTCCAAAATCATGCTGCTATTCTGCGAATATAGCAGTTCCTCGGGCAGATAAATTAAACATGATCGAAACAAATACTATTAAATTAACCACAATAGTAAACTTTTCTCTCAGTGTGGGATATTCTCGGTCATGGAAAACTTACAAAATTATTGTTTTTTTCATTAAATCTATAATTAATATTATTGTCGGGAGAAATTCTGACCGTGTAGTCGTGTAAGCTTCATAGCCCATTCTTCAAAAAAATTCTAGTTAGAAATTACTGTTTAGGTAGTATAAAATATAAAAAAAAAAAATGTTATTTCTAAAAAACGGGAACAGATATCAAGTTGTTAATTCGCAGACGGGTATTCAATATGATATATAATTCACCCGTGTAGAAACATTTTACTGTGCAATTAATGTAACTTTAACTTTATATTGACTCCACTATTAGTAATTCGGTATTGTTAGATTACAAAGTAATCTGGGAATCGGTAATCAGATTACAAAGTAATTTCGAGTAATCGTGGAACCAGGAATCAATTACGAAATGCCCATCTCCATTTAATATGTCTTTGTCTCACGGAAGTTTTGTTATTAAAATTGCCCATCTCTGCTTGAGAGTGAATGAACATTCGCTCGATTGTCAACGATGATGGCACCTATCAGTTAATCAAACGGTAAATAAGCAGCTGTTAACGTTACCTACTAACGTTAACAATGGTGTATCGATACCTTTGACTTAACGTTAGCTCAAATTGACAGCTGCTAACGTTACCATTTTGTTACCGGTAAAGAGTAGTATAACTAACGGTACCTGGTCTAACGTTAGTTACAACTTAACGTTAAATCTGTCACCTTGTGGTAACGATACCAACTTTTTAACGGTATTTAAAGCCCTGGTCTTAACCCCGTTAAACGGTTTTGTGCACATTTGAAATCAAGGCATTAAATTCTTTCCCTCCTTCCTTTTATCTTTAAGCGCCTCTTGCACTATCCATCCTACTAACCCGGAGTTAACCGGTTAAACCTGGAGTTACCAGGTTACCAGTACCTATAATTTGACACAGGGTTAACGGTTTAACAGGCTAACCCAGCGTTAGGTTAGATGGTATCTACACCTAAGAATACATCGTACTAATCAGGCACCTGTAAGCCTATACCTAACCAGGCAACCATGCCTGGTTAGGTATAGGTTCGTATGGTTATAACGGCGGTGAGAGATTTTGTTTTTATTTTATTTCTTTAAACATACAGCAATTAGTGGTTTGTATTGTAGTTAACACCTAGGTATTAAGGACAAGAAAACTGTAGGTATCCGAGTCGATAACATTTGAATCACTGTGAACATATGACTTCATTTTAACTCATGCTTCGACAATCATTGGACAATCATAATAATATCATATAGCTATATTACTATATCCGGGATGTAATTATTCCTAAAACTTTATTCGAATACGGTTTTACCTAATTTGTTCATTAAGCCCAATAATATCCTTATCCAGAGTTGATAGCTTACCTCAGCAAGTCCTTTATTCATTCTAGCCTTGTTTTATATCTCGTTATTCAAAAAAAAAATTTAACCAATTACCTTTTGCCCAACTTATACTTACGGGTTTTAAATAATAATAATAAACTTGGCAATCAACTAACAATCTGGAAGGTTTCCATTCCGAGCTGAGGATCCTGGACCACAGTGCGGAGCTATCTTAGAATACTCTGGACCTGCGACTGCGATGCCTGCTTTGTTCAGCGGAGCCATCTACAACTGGCCGCCTGCGATGTAGAGTCCCAGGAAAGTGCCTCCTATTAAAGACTTGTTTCATTATTTCATTCTTGCCGGCTCAGTTATAAGGACTCACGGCCCTAGCTAACTTATGGTAATTTTAAATACCTAATATTAATTAACTTTTCTAAATTAAACTTTCATTTCCTTCCTACACCCTAGGTTAGGTTTTTTATAATATGTTTATAAGTATTTTGTATTGTTTTTGTAAGTGTTTTTGTATTTTATTTTTATATCCATATTATAAAATAACCTAACTTAAGACCAAAAATAAATAAACTTTCAAGCTACATGGCTCATACCTAATCAGTTGTAAAAAGTTTTCTCATTGCTACATCACAAGGTACGTAAGTATACTTAATTTATTTATTTCTAATCTGCCCTCCTAAGGTAAAAGGCCGTATTTTCATATAGTGTTCTTTGAAAATACGGCCTTTTACCTTAGGAGGGCAGTAATATATTATACAAAAAATATATAAAAATAATCATCTAAAAAATCGATTGGCCAGTGGCCTTTTTAAGTTTTCATTTGACTTGCCTTAACTCTGTGCTCAGAAATGTTAATTGTATACAGCTAAATTTAGTGATAATTTGAGGAAACCCAACGAGGAAACTAAAGCATTGTTGTAATAGGTACCGAGCTGATTTTATAACATGCCATTCAGTTCTAAATTTAGTTATTTTCCTCCATAATATCAGTTGTACAATCTCAATCTACTCTGATAAGGAACTAGAGATTTGTACATTTAGAAAAATCGGGTAAAACATTTTGTTTGTAAACTCATCAACTCATCAGTCAGGTACTGAATGGTCCAAACTAAATTAAACAAACAAATCTAACGAACCTTTAACCACAGAATATAATTTATTTCTAATTAAAATTTAAAGTCAACGGCTTTTTACCCTTTCAAAACGCCTTCCATTTCAGTTGCGAACCAAGTTTCCCCCATTCAATACGGAATCCGAACAGAGTCTAAATTAAAGCGGTGATCCCGGTTTTACAAAGCTCCTGTAATTAGTTACCAGCGTGCGCTGTGCGACTGAAGCCAGAAATGGAATATGTGTACATACTGCCGTATTCGAACTTCAAGATATTCACAAGAGACGACACGTACTAGATCCATTCTAGATACGTTATAGTTTAGATTTCAACTAGTTCTTTTTTGCAGCGCAATTCGGGCAACCAATGTCACTTTTACGATAGATCGTGTTAAATATCTATTAGATGTGAATTCGATCTCTAAGTAGGTAATATCTTGTGGAAATCGTTCAAGAGTATCTCCAGAATCGCGGAAATGTCAAATTTGACGGGTTAGATCTTAAACATATCGTTATCGTGTCTTGGCGATGTCTAAAAGATATCTAATAGATGTCTATTACAAAATCCGAATCGGGCCCAGAGGCCCTATTTCGAACCACTTTATTCGTTCGTCTATTTGCCTCTATTAGGTACCTACTGAAATACGAGAGCGAAATTTCGATTTTCGCGATAGACTCTCAGAAAACATCGTGAGAAGATATCTACATCTTTATCACTCTTGCTTATTCGAGTGATAGAGAGGCAAATAACGATGTTCGATGTTGGCTATCAGGGTCTTCATTAGAGGTTTGGCTAACTTACGCGAACTGAATATGAGGTTATAGGTATAATATTGAAGGTTTACAGGGACTGCCCGAAAATCGCGAAAAAAACTCTACATAAATATCTAGTTTGAAAATTGGTTTGAAATCTACGAGTATTATGGTAACTATGGGGCCCTCAAGAGTATAGTCGACAACGAAGCTACTCCATCCAAATACAAGCGGCCGTCCGCTTTAGTTTCAAAAGATTACATACAGACCACACAGTGCTCACGGCGTTGGTAATTATTTACAAACATAATTTTATAAATCGTGTTGTACCATCAACAAACAACATTGTATAGAAATTCCCAGTCCTTATATTTTACTCGCCACTGCTGATATTAGAACTTGTAAGTTACGTATAACTCAATGAGTTAACTCGAGTAACTTATGTGGTTTCACTGGCATGAGTACGAGTACGGGTAGGTTGTAAATAGAAGTGAAATACAGTGGTTTGATACAGTGTGAAGCAAAAGTTTCCAGGCGTAGGAAATCCTGCCAACTCTTCAAAGGTTAAGAACAAGTGTAGTTTGAAACCAGTTAGCTTCAATAAAATAGCGTGTGGAGTCCACAGACGCGCAGTGACAGATGTTTCACTGAGTCAAATATACTACTACTTACATAGAAGGCAATTTAGTAAAATTATCTTGTAATTTTATTAGAAAGCACCTGCTTTCCTTGCGTTATTTACCTAAGTAGCGCTAGATGCACACCCGAACTTTTTAACGGGCTCTACTGGTAGATGTAGGTATAATTATGAATCCTATGTAATAACGTGTAGGTAGGTAGGTACTGTAAAGAAGGACGATCTAAAAGGGAGGATGTGGTACATGATTAAATAGACTTTGATGATCTTTTGTATGTTCTTAAGTTTTAGCTATTTTACCTACATCAATAATATTCGACTAATCTGGATGGCTGTCTCTTTAGCCCTTTAACCGCTAGAGTCTGACATATAAGACATTACATATCCAGCTATTTCGCCAGTCTGATAAATAAGACAAAAATCTGATTTGGTTTTTACAGCACATTTATAACTCCCGTAGGTATTAACTATGCCAACCTTACTCTGCGTGGTACAATTACTGTCGGTGGCGACACGAGCACGCTCGATGAAAAATTGCTGGCGGTTAAAAGGTTAGGAATACCCATTCCATCTGACAGCGAATACGATTCTAAATTTAAAAGTGGCTTTAAAAGCCACTGACCTCTGACTACACAGTAACTCAATTATTTTTTAACACAAAACATTGAAGTCATCCTGAAAGTTGAAATACACAGTTATAAATTAATAATTCTTAACAGCAGTTACTACCATACCACCCGCTGTACGTAACATCAGACACAGGTGGCGCGTCGGGAGGCATTACTCAGTCGAGAAATGCGTTAGTATTTCCTCTGAAAATCCATTCAAAAACAGCCTAAGTGCCGTAGTAATGATAAAGATTTAACAGCTTCTAAAAACCGATTGAGAAAGGGCTGTAAGTCATACCTGTTTGAATTGTACATAGACGCCATAAAATGGAATAAGAGTAAGGTAATATTGGAATGCAAAGAGCTATAAATAATAATAATTAATAAGGTTGACGTTAATAAAGCTACAAATTAGGATTTGTGAATTTGTACTTAATACAGCTCCACTTCAGGCGGAGGATTTGTGAATTTTGTTTTACTTTGGCCTAAAATTACATGCTTCTCATGGTTTGGTGACAGCATGAAAATATCCAGCCCTAGTAGCACGGTCGCATTTTTATCATTTATCACCATGCCTGTCACGTTCTAACAAGTATGTAAGTGCGAAAGTGACGGGCTTAGTGATAGCCGATAAAAATGGAACCGTGCTGAGCCCGCAGGAATAAGGCGGTTGCCACATGATATGTTCACCGCATACAGAAACCTTGTCTATATAATAACTGCCTAAGGTATACCAGAATTAACTTCAAAATATTAGAAAATTAGTAGGTATATAAGATAAATATCACTGACTATACCAGTAAGGTACTTTTTTATAAGAAAAACAAAGTAATCAACATCACTCATTAGCAGCAACATACCCCACTAAGTACCTTACAAATACAGAAACGCAAAAAGTCACACAGAATAATTAAAATCCATGGCGGGGTAATTCCCGGGGCGCGACAACAATGCTTGCACTCTGCAATTAGCTCTATACCTTCATACCTACCAGTACAAGACGCAAAATGTCTGCAGGGTACCTATATTATATCGAGGCGAAAGAGCACATACGTTTTTTACCGACTTTCTTTTCTCGACTGCCCATGGAAGGTAAGGGAATGTTTTAGAGGGTATAGTAGTACAATGATTCATTATTAATTTGTGCGTCCTTCTGTACATCAAAAAGCGGACAACTTTTGTACCTTATGGAGCAAAAGCCTGATTCACACTTAAACACTTGTTAGGTACGGTTTTGATCTTATGTTGATTCCACCTTGAAGATCGCTCGCTCGATCGCAGCGTTCGGTAAGCTGTTATCTTATACCTAGTCTATAGACACTATCAGTTCCAGATGGTGGTATTATAGCAGTAGGTAAAACACTTCATTGCACAAAAATAAAATCAAAACAGGATAAACACACATTAGTACAAAGGCGAATTTACGCCTTTAACGGATTTAAAGGATGCTAGTCTTAGATACGCGTTGCCGATCTTTTAGAGACCTGCACAGTGCACACGCCTATTGGCCATAACCTTTAAAATCCGAAATTTTGCGATGAAATTCAGTACATATATACGTAAATTCAACAGAACGTTTTACTAGCCCCGCCGCAGAGCCCCGATGACCGAACCGCTCGGTTGCTCGTTTTAGCAGAACCGAAATATCTTTTAAAATCAATAGCTGCTGCCTGCTAGCACCAGCATGTATATGTAGGGCGTATGAGAACTAATTATACAACACAAGAAGTACCCATGTAGGTAGGTATATGTAAAGCTACGAGGAGAGCTAGAGTCCGTATAAGCTAATTGCAACGTAATAATTTCATAGAAATTTGACATTAATGTTTGATGACAGTTTATAGTGTTTATGTAATATCAAAGGGCAAATAATTGGGCAAATGTGAAAGGAAAGATGGGAAAATGTGCTATGAATTTATTTACGTATTTTTGAGGTACTTCAGGTGATCCGTCTGCTCGTTTGCCTCCTATATCATAAAAAAAAAACTTCTTAAAGACATGGAACTTCTGAAAAATAGCCATCCTTATGTAAATCAGGAAGCTTTAGTCCCCATAACGCCAACTACCTGCACCCAACTCACGCATGACTAACGGATGACTCACGTTAAACCGGCCTTTTCTTTCTTCTTCCGGCGCTTTGTTTTCTATGGAAAACATCAACCGGTCATCTGTCATTGAAGGGTAAGCGCCGGAAGCTCCGGCCCGGCCTAATGGCTCCTCTACACGATGGGCCAACGCCGGCCACTCCAGGGACGCATTTATATTGAGCAAGTGATATTGCTATCTCATTCTACCGCATGGCTGCGTCCCTTGGAGTGGCCGCGGCGTTGGCCCATCGTGTAGAGGAGCCATAACGTGAGACGCATGAGTCATCCTTAAGTAACTCATTATTGGCGTGGATTCCGTCAGCTGTTTACACCTCTCAAAGATACCTTCATAACTGGTAACTACCCACTTAAATTCCGTTTCATAGCCTGTTGTTTGCGCAGAAAAGGTGTTATACTAGAGTATCGTAATACCGTAGTTTCTGGTTAATTGCCTTGGCGCTAGTTTTCCGAACATGGGCCGTTATCTCGCGCCTGCTCATTGGCAGGCTGCCTTAAATAAAATGGAGGCTTAAACGTAGCACGCTCATAACCTGACCAGTGTTACTGGAGCTCTTAGGAGCGTTAGATGAGCCCCTGTTTATATATATTTGTGAAGGGGTGAAAGGGGAGGGGTGGATTGATTAAAGTGGCGACTATGAACAATGTGCAGTAACGGCCAACGGCTATGGCCATAAAGGCTCACTTCCGAGCGGTGAAATCATGTTTGGTTTATGGAGGGTGTTCGTTTTGTTGGAATTTAAGCGTTATTCGAAGTGAGATGCAGATGAATTGAGTTGGAGTGTCCTTTATCAAATAAATAAAACAATAACAATTGTGTAGCAACACAATCCTTTCGCCAGGCACCTAGATATTATGTGTACCATAAGAACTTTTTGTGTAAAATTAAAAGCGTTTCCGTGAATGAACTCGATTCGATTCGATCTGAATTGAAGTTCGCCGTTCGAAAAGCATAAAAATATCAGCCAAAAGACGTTATCTGCTAAAACCCATTCCCAAAGATCTACAATACAACCGCTCATGCGCTGCCCTCACCCAACAGTTCTCGGCGATGTTAACAAAAAGAAGTAAAAGTAATGTTGAATTAAGTTTTCTAATAATTTACTATTTATTCATTTCGATCGTTGGTTTCGTTGAATTTGTAGCTACATTTGTTTGAACTCTGGCAATGTTTCAAAATCCATTAATGAAATTTGTAGTTTTTTCGGTCTAAATGTTAAATCTCAAAGGTTCAAGTTATTTTTACCATTTTTTTATAACTTTATTAAAGTAAATAGCCGATAAAGATAGTAATTGGTAGACTGCCCTATTCGAACTTCAAGATACTAAGACGACACGTACTAGATCCATTCTAGATACGTTATAGTTTAGATTTCAACTAGAGCTCCCGATACACGTGTTACACGCTGACACGGGTACCCGTGTTCTTAAGCCCGGCGGTATTAAGAACCCGAACTACACGAACCCGCCTGGATTCGGAAACGTTTACCCGTGTACCCGTGTATTTCGTGTACCCGTGTACACGGGTACCCGTGTACACGGATCTTATTTACCCGCGGATTCGACCCTTCACTCTCGTGTTGGGGAGATTCGTGCTTGAAGACATACGATTGAATTGGAAAATTCGATTACTTTGCAGTTTTACCTCAATAATTCATATTTTTAGCTTTACTCTAAATAATATTAAAATTAACAATAGGTATCTTAGTATCCGTTGATTTCATTGACAGCTCGTTTTCTTCATTGTAGTTTTTTGATAATAAAAGTAAACCTAAATGATAATCTAATACAAAAGTAGCTAGTTATGCTTACTGAAACTACCACGAACAGATATGTCATTATTTTCCTTTGTAGCGCGAGGGTGGGCAATTCTGATGCTTGAACAAACCAGTATAAGAATACTATCAAGACCCGAGACATAAGTATAATAATACTAATAATATAGCCATTGATTTCCATGCAAATTTACATTTAGTCGTTTTTTCCTTTACATGGCCCCGCTTTGGGTAAAGGCCTCCTCCATTTGTTTCCTTTTTATTCTGTCTTGTGCTTTAAGCTTCCAGTCTCTACCAGCAATTCTTTGGATTTCGTCAATCCAGCGGTCTTTGGGTCTCCCTTTGCCTCTTTTTTTCCCGATAGTGCCCGCCCATTCAGTTACCCGTTTTGTCCCTCTTCTGTCTGTGATGCGAGCTACGTGTCTCGCCCATGTTCATTTCAGCTGTAGAGCGTGTTGTCCTGCGTCTATTAATTTAGTTTTCTCGCGAATGTTTTCGCTATTACATCTGTCACTGAGCTTAATACCCAGGTTACTTCGTTCAATAGCTCGCTGATATGAACGTATTTTTGTTTTTATTATGTCCTTTGTGAAGAACCATGTTTGTGCACCGTAAGATAGACAAGGCAATAAGCACGCATCCCTGACCTTTTTACAAACATAAGTAGGTACTAGGTAACCTAAAAGCCCTCTTACATCGATTAGCGTGATCGATCAATTCGCCGCCGCTCCAGTGTATTTACAATCGTGCTGATAAATAAACTGTATTGTTTTATCTAAATGTTGAATAGCGTGAAGAAAATGTACAAGAATTCATACATACAGTTCATCACAAAAAGGGATTAAGTATTTAAAATGGCCATATGGTATGCAATAAACAAAGTGCAGGTGTTTCATTCAATATACCGTGTTGTTTTTACAATATGAATTGGTGCTTTTGGTGTTATCTCTTGTAACAAGCTTAACACGTCTGCAAAAAATACAACAACTAATCATTCAGGTAGAATTATCTCATTGTTTTGTTGCAACGCGGCACTTAAGAGCATTTTGCTAATGACAAAGACAGCAAGAAATGAATAATATCTGTGCCTAAGATTTATAAAGTATCTCATCACGTACGGTATGGTCTTTATTTTATCTATGCATGTTATTCTACGTCTACGACGATAAAGAACTAAACCGTAAGTACATGTTTTTTGTGTAGCTACCTAATTATTATTAACGAGTTATTTTGTATAGGGGCTGTTCATAAATTACGTCATCGATTTTTGACGTTTTTTGACCCCCCTCCCCCTAAAATCATCCAAAAATCATGCTTCGAATGACCCCGTTTCCTTCTACATCATCCGATGTCCAGACCCCCCCCCCTCAATTTTAAATGACGTAATTTATGAATATCCCCATATCTTAAATGATGACAAAGGCAATACAAAATTAATTAAATTAGTATAATACATATCAATAACATTGAAAATCCGATAAAACTGATCGGATTCGATTCCAGTCGGAGCTCCTGATTCTGAATATTTGTTTTATTTAAAGCTCTATCCATTACTTCAATCTCCGCTACACGCCAAGACGGGTTAGGCCCGCGTGTATTTATGTTCCGTTCACCGTGTACACGGGTACACGGGTACACGGATACACGGATCTTAATTACACGTGTACCCGACTACACGTGTAGAACGGGTCAGAAAACCGTGTACGTGTAGTTCGGAAACGGGTACCGAACACGTGTACACGAAACACGGACACGACCGCGAGCCCTAAATTTCAACTAGTTCTCTTTTGCAGCGCAATTCGGGCAACCAATGTCACTTTTACGATAGATAGTGTTAGATATCTATTAGATGTGAATTCGATCTCTAAGTAATATCTTGTGGAAATTGTTCAAGAGTATCTCCAGAATCGCGGAAATGTCAAATTTGACAGGTTAGATCTTAAACATATCGTTATCGTATCTTGGCGATGTCTAAAAGATATCTAATAGATGTCTATTACAAAATCCGAATCGGGCCCAGAGTTTGATATCGGCCGCTTGCACCACGCCCTCTGTAATTGTTATCGCGGGTTCGGTAAAATTTGCTTCTGTGCAAAGTTTGCCAATTCGAACTGTTGGAAACAGCTGTATGTGCTATATTAGAAACACAGAATAGACAACAGTACTTCGCGCTTGGAGTCACGTGGAATAGAGAAAAAGTCTGACCTTGTTCCAACGCAGGAGCTGAGAATGCAAATTAGATAAACGCTTACAGAACAAGTTAGAATGGCGATGCGAGCAGGGTACTTGTCGCCGCCGGTTTTGAGCAAACGCTCGCATGCTACTCGCCCGCGCTGGCCGAAAAACGAAGTAAACATGCCTTTTGCGCCACAATAACCTTCAGATTAAGAAGCCAGACATCAAATCTGTCTAAAGGAGGCGTATCCATTCACCACGCACACAAGTTTTTACTACCGTTGCGCGAGTGTTAGTGAATGTGGAGAGGAACGAGCGGCGACACCGGTTCCTATACTAACTGCGCGCGATAGCCATTCTAACCTCTTTAATATGTTCTGTGGTCAGCATGGTACGTGTTACTATTACTACCCTTGGTGTTGCATTATAAGCGTCTTTATTAGACTCAGATAACCGTTTAGTATTAAGTAGGCAGTAGACTTGTTTGCCATCGATGTGGTATGAAAAAGTACCACGCTATTTAACAGACCTACTATCTAACTAAATGGATGTTTGATAGCTGAAATTTATGAATCTTGCTGGTCTTCTCTAATCCATAGCACGTTCTCTTTCAGCTCTTTCGGGGTGGTCAAGTTTGCGCATTTATACGTATATATTATACAGTATAGGTACATTAGTCATACTCTTGAATACACAAAGTGTCGCCGCGCCTGGAGAGATGGTAAAATGTAATGCCTAATCACGTACAATCATTGCTCAAAACAGTGATAGAGCCAAACATGCGAAGAAATAAGTACCTACCAAACCTACAAAACCTAAAAAACTAGGTACAAGACTTACATAATATCAGAGAGCTGTTTCTCGTCGACAGTTTCTCTTTTGTATATTAAAGTTCCTCTCCAAGTTCTATCATGTATAAAATATTGAAAATATTGTAAGCAATGATAAATAATGTGACTAAGTTCCCATAAAATCTTTTACAAGCATGCATAGGCACGATTTCATTAGGTTCCGAATTTCCGTACCATTTATTATCGTAATCATGTCCGACGCTGATGGATTACACTAACGTGTGTTATTCCTAAAACCAATGACAATTGCTTCAAGTGGACTAATTAAGGCGAGGTATGCCGGGGGCGACGGTCTGGCCGGCCGCAGCAACGTTGGGCTGATGACCTAACCCAGGCTGTGGGACAGCAATGGATGTCAATAGCTTTAGACAGAAGCAAATGGATTGAGTTGGAGGAGGCCTTCACCCAAAGAGGGGTTCACCACTAAGTACAGGACAACTAAATTTAAAACACATAAATGTAAACCAAACTTAGTGTGAATAAACGGCTTTTTTATTTTATTTTATTTTATTTTATGCCCGGGGAAAATTTTCAGATTCTGTCAAAGTACCCCATTTCACACACAAGCACACTTCACGCACACTACCTCACTTTACTGGGACAGGTCAGTGACCCAAGCTGTTTTTTTTAAGACGAATATTTTAAAACTCCGTTTTCTGAACTCACTTCACCTTAACGGACGATCCCTGATTAGCGTCATGGATGCATTGTTCGATGCATTATTTAAATTCAAAAACGAAGCAAAAAAAACATTTATTAAATAATTTGGGAGTCTGCGTCAAGACAATAAAGAATAACTCACGCTAGACCGGGCCGGGCCCGGGTCGATGCGTCCTACACGTCATGATGTTGATCACGTGGTGCTTTCCATAGAAAACAAAGCTGCGCCGGAAGCTCCGGCCCGGACTAGCGTGTGTCATCAAAGGATGATGGTGCGTAAAGACGCACCATATACTCCAGCGACATACGGCCCGATTCGGATTTTGTAATAGACATCTGTTAGATATCTTTTAGACATCGCCAAGATACGATAACGATATGTTTAAGATCTAACCTGTCAAATTTGACATTTCCGCGATTCTGGAGATACTCTTGAACGATTTCCGCAAGATATTACTTAGAGATCTAATTCACATCTAATAGATATCTAACACGATCCATCGTAAAAGTGACATTGGTTGCCCGAATTGCGCTGCAAAAGAGAACTAGTTGAAATCTAAACTATAACGTATCTAGAATGGATCTAGTACGTGTCGTCTCTTGTGAATATCTTGAAGTTCGAATACGGCAGATAATCACGAATTCACGAACAAACCACGACACAATCGTCCAAAATTATGACAAAACTCTGAACAAATTCACATTCCTTAATACACGTAACGTAAGAATCTGGAGGTCCTACGAATACTAGTCTGAAGGAGGCAGTTGCTCGACAAAGCGAAGGGAAACACCCCCAAGAGGCTCATCACTACATCACATGTTGGTCGAGAAATGACGCCATAATTGGACACGACTTTCCTTCGCTGGAATACGGATTTATTTATGTTTCTTTTACCTATTTGTGGCGTTAGAAATAATAGAAAAAGAATTGGAAATGTATCTGGAAATGTAATACATATATTAATTTGGTATTTTTCATGACACTATCAACGCAATTCTTTAATTATTATTTATATTTTTTTGTTGTAATATGTAGTAATCGCGGTTCGCGGGGAGAGTTGGGTTATGAATGGGGAGAGAAGGGATGAAAGGGGGGTGAGATGGAATTTCAGGGCTACTGCTACAAAAATAATGTATTCCAATTTCAAATGGAGCTATTACTATACTCATAATAAAAAAAATCGATCCAACAATCTTCCAATATCACCTTTGTATGAAGTTCCATCTCACCCCAATTAGGAGGGACTACGGGGTGAGGTGGGATTTCCTGTTTATCGTCAAAGTTATGAAATGGAACTACCCAAAATAAAATAAAAACTAAAATACAAACGTCCGGAACACTTATTTTATACATCATTCAGTTTGCATATGTAAAAATACAATGTTATCGGGGTTTGAATGTCAGTTTTGCCCCTACTCACCCCATTTTACGGTATTCCTATTTTCTGATAGTAAAGGGAGTTTTGATATTCTCTATTTAAATTATCGCCAGAGGAATTCTAAAACTCACAAAAAATCAAATTGTAAAAGAAATGTCAATCAAATATTGAGAATAAATAATCAGTTAGTGTAGGTATAGTATAATATTATTACATTGTTGATTTTACTTTACTTAGGTACTTAACTTTTGACAAACAAGTAATATACAAGAAAACCCAATTTCCTCATTTTCTTTTCGGTAAAATTGTTTTTATCTAATCATGTCGACAATAAACAAAAAGTTCGGCAAACAATATTCTTAAAGTTACCTATATACACGTATCAGGGCTGAAATCTGCGATAGACGTTCTGATTGATGGGCCCGAGTCCTGAACAAACTTATGAAGATTAATAATAATTTCGGTACGTGTACGTACCCATTTACGCAAGTACCCGCGTCTTTGCTTGCTTATAATTATTTTGATTTAACGTCTGGTCTTGTAAATGGAACACATGTTGTTGATGTTGTGTAGTTTGTACTACAGTTTTATTTAATTTGCAAAGTTCGTTATTAGTTCGTTTGTTTAGGTCAGCTTTTGCAAGCAAGATTTGGAATAGTTTTCTTCCTATATACGATTAAGCTAACCTCTGTGTAGAGTTATTTTGCTATACTAATTATCATTATTACTTGATCCAGGCGTCTGGCAGCTGTTCAATCGTGACGTCAGAAAATGCAGGCCACTTGAATGATACAAGTTTTAGAGTTATTTTATTTATTATGTATTTTGTGGTATTATTTAAAATGTAGGTTATTAATTCGAATATAACATTGCAAATGTTTCTGTTCGGTAAAACATTTGCCAGTCAACGTTATTCATCGCCTGTAGTTTTTGTTCCCACAATAATGCGGACCTAATGTCAATTATTATTTTATTTCCTTTTCCGGTGATCCTTTTCTCCAACTGAAAAGTTTTGCTAGCCTTTCATTCCGACCTCCACCGATGAACAACTGCCAGGCGCCTGAATAGTAAAGCAAACTAACTATCAAGTTTCGTTGCTCTCATATCGTGTACGATGTTCCGGGCCTTAGTAGTTCAAAAACTGAAGTAGTCATTTCAGAAAAAGTCACGTCTGTGGACAAAACATCAAAACTAACGACCTGGGTATGTACCTGGTTATGCTACGTGCTAACTTGTTATCAGTATTACATATGTATATATTGTACATATCACGTTTTTCTTATTTTACTCACTAGTACTGAAAAAGAACATCCCTCCTGTAAGGCTGCAGTTAAGAACTTAGCTTTTGATTCTCTTAACTTTGCGATGTCTACATGAAAGACGCGAACGACTTAAGAATAGAATGAAATGTGTATGACTCGTAAACACTCTTTAAGATAAAGTTTAGGTCTTCCACAACAACCACGTTTTGTACCTAAACCCACATATCTCTCTAGGGTTCCGCTTAAATGCTATTCGAATAGCTGAATGCACTTAGCCAGATAAATTGCATTCTATATCACTATCGGGGCTTTAGGATATTTTCATTGGCTTTTATAGTTTTCACACTTGGCAACTATTTATGTTGTATGCTGTTATCGAAATTGATTCAATTTTACACGAATGTAGTAGTGTTTTTAGTATTTATGTATGTATGCAAACACTTTCTTGTACACTAGCGACCCGCTGCGGCTTCGCATAAACCTTCCTCTTGAATCACTCTATCTATTAAAACTACATCAAAATCCGTTGCGTAGTTTTAAAGATCTAAGCATACATAGGGACAGACAGACGGCGGGAAGCAACTTTGTTTTATACTATGTACTGATAAGACAGATTACAAACACAACAACCCAATACAATATTTATGGAACCGTAAAACATTTGACCCACTTTAAGGAAATTTTGAATATTTCTTAAAATTTGCTTCAGTTTTCTCGTTCCAGATATTTCATATTGGAAACGCGTAATTATGACTTTCTTAGCAGTATCAAACATGTGTTTTATTTCCTTCTGCTAAGCTTGTTATAACGGGAACATCTCAACATCATATCAGTATCAAAACCGCCGATACTGGACAAAGGCTCTAAATAATTTCCTTGAAGATCAATCGCATGCTGCTCTAATACAATATCAATTCAAGGCTCGAAAAAACGCCCGTTATTTTAAAAACATTAACCTATTCCGGACAACACAGACTTCTTTATACCAATGTCAACGATTAGATATGCCCCAATGACATCCGTAGACCGTAAACGAAGATTCGTAAATGGATCCTAAATTATGATTTGTTTTCAAAATGACGGGCGTTTTTCCGAGCCTTGAATATTATCGCTCCATCATTTTAGGGTTTTTATCCCGCTGACACGTCTCCTGCAACCTCTAGTGACGTCACAGCCAACTACAGCCAACTGCAAGCCAAACAAGGCAGTCAAAGCACAATATTAAATTGAATGTTGTACAACATAATGTGAATTTCGTGCTGCACCTTGTTATGACGTGCTAACTTTGTTGTGGGTATTAAATTATTGTTTGAGCGCCAATTTCCCCGTTGTGCCATCGAGTGTCGACGCGGACAGGTTTCAAACTTCGTAGACTAGGTACAACCTATTATATATACGTATTCTGAAAATTAATATAATAACTAACTAACTAATTAATATAACTTTTTGTGCAGGTACTTTTTAACTTTTAACAGACTTCATAATAAATATTAACAATCTAATGTTTAAGTTCAAAATATTAAATTTGGATTTAGAACTATTGAAAGATCTCATCAACTTTTAATCGAAACCCGAGATATAGTATGAATATACAAGTAAACGAAAGAATTATTAATTTCAGACGAAGACAAACAATCAAAAGAATCAAAAAAAATTCGTAAGGTAGGTATAGGTAGGTACTAACCTTAATCTAATTTTATGGTTTAGCTCACGAAACATGTCCCGCGAGTGAGTAAACATATACTTAGAGTACCTAAGTTAAACCGTAAAATAAGCTTAGCGATGAACAAAGCTCATATTTTATGGAATTGATAAAGGAATTTTTTTTTTACTAATGGCCTCCATCAGATTTTTTTACAAAGCAGCCTCATGCCAAAGGTACTTTACTTACAATGACTTCTAGCTGCAAAAACGACTTCAGCTCGACAAAAACAAGTCATAATCACCTTGAGATGCTATAAAATTAATGACTGTCTATTTTTCAGAAAGCAAACCTTTTCGCGGCCGCTATTCCCTCAGAATAGGGCTCCGCGACCCGTCTGCTCTCACCTGTGACAGCACAATGACTCCCCCCCCTTTTCAAAGGGGAGAAGGGAATGAGGGGGAAGGAAAGCCTAGTGTCGGCATGCAACTGTGTCGTCGGCAGATTTTCGAGGTGAAATTTTGATGCAGCGGGCTCTGAGGGTTTTTATACCTGATTTTTTGCAGTCGTTGACCTAATTTTTAGCAAGTGGAGGTACGCTTTGAAATATTTGAAGTGAAAACGTCCCGTGAATGGTTCGTTAGAGGCAGGTAATGGATAAATCTTTGAATTTTGTAACTCTATTTTACTTCACTTTTTTGGTACTAATCAATATAATGTAAGGCCTATTAGTTTTGTAATCCAGATGACTAAGGAAACATTTTTACCGACACTTAATGAAGGAGGGTCTATACTATGAAATATCCGACACCAAACTAGGTATTTTAACTTCCTTACAACGACATTGTAAAACAGAAAGCTCAGTTTTCTCAATAGTGCGCAGTGAACTCCTTAGTAACTTGCTTCTTTGCACAACTTGAAGAGATTAATTACTAAGAGTGCAGCAGCAACAGCTGTTTTGGACTTCTTGTGTATTTAGTCACTAATTATAGTGGACAAAGAATCATTTCCTTATAATTAAATTTATCCAAGTACAATTAGGGATTCTGAGATGAACGTTTATCAACTAAAAAGTAAAACTTGGAACGAACTCTTTGAAAGGTTGTTAAAATTGAACCTAATCCTGTTTTTATATTTCACATAAGGTAAACGTACTAGTGCTTGACATGCCAATGCCCAATAGATGACACCCTGCTGACACCTCTATTGACAACGACTTAAGTTTCAAGATGGCATTGTACTGGGACCGCGTCTGCCACTAGTACGTTTACCTTACTTTAATAATATTTAATTGTTCCAAAGTCCCAACCGATCTGTTATTTTAGTACAAACTTGGTATTGTTATTGGTTGATTGGATCAATTGTTTTAGGAGCTGACGTGGACGACACAACAGTTTACCTATACCAACCGGTCAGAGGCAGATTTAGGGGGGTGGCTAAAAGGCTCAAGCCCCCTCAAAAGCATCTAAGTACTTCCATAAAGATTTTTAAGTCTCTACCTAAACGAGGGTTAAAGTTCAAGCCCCTAAAACTAAAACCTACCTACCAATCCGGGGAAAAAAATATGAAGAAAGTTATAATTGCCTTAATGCAAAACCCGCAAAACTGAACAGTTAAAGGTAGGATCTTGAAATTTGAAATTATTATCTTAAAGTGTTGTAGAGCTCCGCTGAAAAAAATATTTTTGGTAACATGTCGCAAATTCAAAATATGTTTGCCCGATGTTTCATTTGACCGAACACGTTTTGGTTTTTCAAACTTCTTTAAAAAGGCATCCTGTAAAAGCCATTGGGTTTGGTTAGGTTAGGTTGGTGACCCCTCTAAAAATTCAATGGCTTATAGAAGAAACGTGTTCGGTCTTTCAAATGAAAATTTCAGGGTTTTATTTAATAATTGGCTTTAAAGTTTTCGGAGATGAGATAGGTATTTTGTAATTGAACCAGGGTAATGAAAATGTAATTAAAAGTTTTTCACACTTTTATGCGGGTGAAATCACGGGCGGTGGCTGTTTCATAACATAATGGATGAAATATTTTCATATTTCAGAAATTTACTCTGTTACTATCGGCGCGATTCGGGAAATGATTTAGAGATTCACTAGATATGTGACGTTCCACTGCAAAAAGTACCATTGCCCCGGCTGAATATTGGACCGGCGTTAATAATAGCGTAAGCGCCAGCCGCCATAAGCCACCTTTTGCCGTGGAACATCACATATCTTTGCTATTTCATATCTAGTGAATCTCTAATTTATTTCTCGAATCGCGCCGTATCTCATGTCTGAAGAAGCAGATTTAAGGATCGATACAAACAAGTACTTACCTAATTAAATAAATATCAATCGTCCCTTAAATTGAATTCACATACCCAACGTAAATAGATTTATTAAGGTACCATTGAGTATAGGTATATAAATATGTAGTGCACCCTTATCCTTGATACGGGAAAGGGAATTTCAATATATTATATTGTGACCCAATTTAAGTTGGACGTAGTTCAGGGAAAAGGATTAAAATCACTAATACTGTTTATAGTTTATTATTTAATTTATTTTGTGGCCTATTGACATGAATGTACATATTATATACATCTCTCTGTCTACCCCTCCGGGAAATCGGCGTGATTATATGTATTGTATATCATCAGGTGACAACCAAAACTCACTAATTACTAAAAAAAAATTAAACAAAAGTCAACCTTATTAAGGTATTAATATGGTTCACTATGGCTATTAACTTGTGGTAGTAATTAGTGAGTTTTGGTCGTCACCTGACGATATATGTATGTATGACATCAATCATTAGTGCAATAAATACAAACTTAATACTAAAGTACCTTATAAAATAAAATAAATAAAACTAAACCTAATAAAAAAAGATAAAAATCCCTAAAACCTACCTTCTAAACCTAGGCCCCTCGGCAACGTACCCATCACGCAGGCAATAGTGCAATAGGAACTGGCTTCTGCCCGTGGTTTCATTGGCTTGGAAGTTGTTAATCTGTTTCCCGCTCGTAAAGTTTTAGATTCGTTATACTCATCGACCATCTTTACAGATTTCTTGCTATGGCTACATTCACTACGCTTACTCTTTGTAGCGTAATCGTTAAGTAGGTACTCCATTTATAATTTCTAATACCCCAAATTTCACCCCGAATGTATTCTAAGCATATTTACATATACGTGTGTATATATATATGTGTGTGTGTGTATTTACGTATATGTATTTTTGTTAGGCATATTTTCGCATCTGATGGACAGCCTACGTACCTTTATCGGCCGTAGCCACAAGCGTCGTGTCGCTGCAGTTTCTCGTTGCATTTTAAAAGATCGGCTATTCACAAAATAATCTACCTCAAGCAGCTCAAGTCTGTTATAACTTAGCCTCGAGAGCCATACTAATTAATTGTAAAAAGAGACTAAGCTTACACTGGTTCTGTCGGTTAATACTCAGCAAGCGCAGTGAGTAACCACAGAGGTTATTCCAAATGGTTGCGCGAGTATAAGCGAATTAAGTTCTGATTATAACCAATCTGCCGTGACCTCAGGACTCCTAGCGACTATTCACAATTAGAGAGCATACTTGTATTGGTTATATGTAACTTTCGACTCGCTCATAGTCGGTAAGCGTTTGCAATGGCAGCCCTGAAGATCTCTCGAGCCGGCGCGTAGAGCGCATGTGGGGCGCAGGGTCGACTAACTTTGTTTAACAACTAATTTTCAAGTTTCACTCAGTGTACATTAAGATGCTTTATGAACTCTGATGAGCTGAGAATTAATATTTGTATTTTTTAATTTTAATTATATTTGGTTTTATAATTTCATATATTGTTGTTTTGAAATTTGGAATAATTTTTTTCAAAGTATTGAGGTACACCGTATAATCTAGCTGCTTATGTTGAATGCTTATATAGTAAAAGATTTCTCTTGTGTGCAACAACTAGGTACAAAAGTCGTCTAAGTTAAAGGTCATTAATAAAGATACAAAGCCTCTGCTCCGAAAACGACCGCAGTAATAATTACACATTCTAATTTGAATATCACAAAAATGGCGGCAGATATACAATACAATACAAATACTCTTTATTGCACACCTCATTACAGAAAACAATACGGATAATACAGGAAGAAGAGGTTAAACAACAGGCGGTCTTCAAAGATAAAGATATCAAACAATTCTAACAATTTTTGTTTGTTGGGGCAAGAGTTCATGATTGTTATACAGTGTGTGGCCTATAACGCGGGCGAAAAATTAAAACGTAGATTCTACTCCTCAAATAATAAAACTTTTGTTCAAAAACTTTTTGAAATTATGTAGTCTTAATAAATTGTCCATTTTTCAAACAAACTAAATAATATTTTCAATGTACTTTAAATTCCGTCTAATTGACATTGCCCGTCAGTCTTGTCACCGTACAGGCATAATCAATTTCGTAATACATTGCGTGTTCGATTAAATTTTAATAGTAGTTTAAGGGCATTAAACACGAGTGTGGGTTTAAGAAACGAACGAAGTGAGTTTCTTAAAAGGATCACACGAGTGTTTTAATGCCTAATTATGTACAGTTACATACACTACTTTATCTACCCACATATCATAAGCCTTCATGATGCATTCAGGAGCCGCATATTATGACCGGCATCGCGGTGTTGTTCAGGGCCACTAACAATAATTATTAGTAAAATAAAACAGAAAACAAATGCGAAAATGAAGAAATTGATTTAGAACAATTATTATTATTTACCTACAGTTTGGATGGTGCAGATATTATAATTCACTTGCCCAGCTCGGACAGAAGTATATTTCTTTGTATTGTTTCCTTGACTTAGCTGGTAATAACTCATTTATAACGTTAGTTGCTTTGTCACGGATATCAGGAGGCGTCGCCGAAATATCTATATCATCTTGATCGCTCATTTTATGGTTTAAATTCAACAAATTGAACAATTTTATGCAACAAAACAAATTTTAGCCTGTAATGGCAGTATTGAAAAGTTTTCTGGCAGCTGTCATAGTTTTTTTTTAATTCAGAGACAAACTAGAGTCGGCCCCAACTATCATCGTTCGATATCTTACTTACGTGCGACATTTGTCAAATTTGTTTGAAAATTAACAATTCATTCCGAACTAAACGTCATCTCGACTGATATTAGAATAAAGGTCAAATCAAATTTCTTTGTTTTTCAAAGATGTTCGAAATTTGAATGCATAATATTATCGAAATCGATGTTATTATTTAGCAATAATAACATTGTTACAGATAAGAAATTTGTTCTAACAAAACAGTATATTTTTATAGTGGTCATAATGTGTGGTTCTTGGACGCATCATGGAGGGTTTATGATATTTGGGTAGATAAAGTGTTTTAAAATACAAACCACAAGTTATTTTTAAAAGTCGCTGAACAAACATTGTCTAGTTTGAGGAGTAGAATCTACGTTTTAATTTTTCGCCCGCGTTATAGGCCACACACTGTATATGGGCCACTGTTACTTTATAGTCTTATGTCGTATGCGTCGTATGTATAAAATAACTTAAAAATGGCCTCTTTAATTTAAATATTGTAATAAAAACCATCAATTCATTCGCTCTCGAAAATTGCAAAGAATTAATTGACTTTTTCATATTAGGTACGCTAAAACTGTTATTAATTTCACAACTAACCCTGATTTGTTCACAAAATGATAATTGGCATGCAAAGGCGCATTCTATTTATAAAATGAAGACAGTTTAAGTAGGTAAAATATAAAAATATAAAAACTTTCCTACTGAACCTGCTAACTTTAGTTTGTCACTCATTGTACCAACTTATTATGCCACTAACTGTACCCACGGTTCCAGGGTTGCCACAATCCAATCCGTCGGTTAACCCGCTAATTCCCCACTTCCCTTATCGCAGCACCCTGTTATCTGTGAGAATTCACTAATTTACAATCCGAGAATGAATATTTAATGGGAGTGTGTCACCCCTGAAAATTCGGATCCTGTAGCCGCCATAGATTAAGTGATGAAGCTCGTGTAGACAGACGGGGGTGAGTCGAGTTTATGACTGCCATTATGGGTACATGATAGACCTAATTATTATTTAGGTAGGTAAGTGAAATATTGTATGATAATACGTTTGAGCTTGATACTGCTTCATTAACTGACGTTATGACTTAAAATTTCATTAAATTTATTAAGTATGATGAGAACGTAATATTTCAGGTCTAGAATACATGTAGGTAAGTATATCAATTTCCTTGTATTCGTACTTTCTGGTATCGGTTTTTTCATGAGGGTAGGTACCTAATCATTGATTTTTTTCATACAAAACTTAGTGTCGAATCCCCTAAATACAATACGCAAAACGCTACGCGTATTCAGGTGTCAACGAATGCTTTTATTTGTTTAGGCACGTTCCAGCCTGAGCGTTTTCCTCGAATTGTACCTTTTTCAGCATCTGCACCCCTATATGGTAGGCTACGCGCGGGGTCTGGGGCGCGGGCGGGAGCGCAGCCTCCCTTCCCGACAACGATTACTGATTAGTGTGGCGGCAAGCGCGGCGGGGCCGCCCGCTTCGACGAACGATGACGTAACACGCCCCGCCGAACGCAAATATAACCTAAAATCATTGATAAATACCAATCCCCCGCCTAGAACTCTCGTTCTTTAAAGTGGACGCTGCCCAGGCGGCGTGCGTACGGCGAACAGCTGACGGTCGCGCGTAGATCCCATGTGCTACTACGATTGTGATATGTATAAGCGGCGTATTTTGTGATTGAATCGGATGGCGGTGTCAGCGCGTCATAGGTAAGTTTAAAATAAGGCATGCACGTATGTTGTAGCCATATGGCTGTGTGAGAGTTCCGTTTAAGAACATCTGTTTCGTTAAATAGCTCCAGGCTGTCTACTTTCAAAACATATCTCATTTATAACGAATGGAATTATATATTTAGTTTTGTTTGAAATGGTATTACAATATCAGTGAATTTACTGAGTAAAAATAAACAAAAAATGTATTAAATCTTAAAGGATATTCCTGAAACATTAATATTATTTCATCTTTATATGAAGCAATAAGTGAGTCGATCGTCATCTTGTGCCAACAGCTGTCCAATACAGAACGTTGGTGACGTTGGGAAAATGGAACATAACTTTATTAAATCCAGGTTCATGACTTCGTAACTACGTTCTTTCATTAGCAGGCCTAAGCTTCGAGGCTTTATACCTAAGCCTTAATTAAGCTGTAATAATAAGTTATACTTTACGTAGCATAACTAAGTATGAATTACGGCGGGCATAACTATGTTTTCTCGCAGGGCAGTTAACGAGGTACCTACCTATATATAGAGAGTAGGCGTTGATGTCTTTATTACGGCCGTAAATGTGTTTGTTTGTGGATGCCTCCATAGAAAAGGGGTTTATTATGATATTGTAGGGTTTTATTCTGAACATTTTGATGCCATGAGCGAAGAAATAAAAACATGGGAAGGCGTGTTCGATTTAAGGCCAATACACACCGAATGCATACGCGGCATGCTTTCGGTTCTCTGCGTAGACATTCACGTGCACTCGCCGCGTATGCCGCGTAGCGAGGGTATCGCCTAACGGGGTATCCGACATTTTTTAAACAATAATGGAATGATTTCGGATGGAGGAGGGGTGCCACCGTGGCCGGATGGCCTAGAGGTAATGCCGATAGCCGCGTAAGCTGAAGACGCCGGTTCGATTCCGATCTCGGCTATTAGAAAGATTTTACAATTTCAGTCGTGATAGGCTAATTCAGCGCCTCCAGTATGGGCTGTTACTAAGAGACCCTTTACTTAGGTACGTTAATATCCACACAACAGGTAAGTTTTATGGGTAGGTACATATTCCATTTGATATTAATTACACCAACGGCTGGTTAATTATATCTAATATTTGTATTATTTTATATACATTGAACATAGTACTTTACATTATTATTTGTTTTGGAAAGCATAATACTAGTAGTGGTACTTTTACTGGGCGCAGGATATGGTATAATATGGGGTTATAGCTAAATTGGACATTCCATCCATTTTAGTTAGGGCTCTAAATGGCGAGAGCGTGACCGTATAATGCATATATGTATGTTATCTGTGTATAAACTTGTTTTCACTGTCAATAAAGTTGACAGCAGTGTGTCATTTAATACATTCACTGCCTGCGACCCGCTAGGCGGGTTCACTGTTTGTAGGCGCTTTTCGCTACAACGGTTTTCCCGTGTTACCGGCTACGTTCGTAGCGCGTAGCTCGCCCTGGCACTGAACGTGTTAATGGGCATTAGCAAGTCGAGCACTAAGACGTATACCTTGTATCTACCTGTAATATTATGACACATTTTCCAAAATACGACTACAAGAAATCATAGTGGGACATAAAAAAATGTTACGATATTCGCTCCGTGCAAAGCGGGTGGTTTGGGAAGCGAAATATGGAAGATAAACAAACGTGGGGCGCTCCGAAAAATACAGAGTCGTAAAAAAGAGAGCACGGATTTTCACTAAATACCTATTTCCCTCAGATTTTCCTCTAGGTTTTATGAAACAAATAACCACATAATTTTCCTTTCCACGTGCCCGCGTCATTAAGTTTTTACTTACTTTTGTTTCATAATTTATTCTTTAAAACAAAATATGAATGCATATTTAATTACACAAACGGGTCTACCGCGATATAATTTCAAACAAAAACAATTTCGTGTTAAAAACAATGAAATTATATCGCGGTAGACCCGTTTGTGTCATTAACACAAATTAATTATCTTACAAAACGCGAGGGTTTAGTGTCATAAAATATGAATGAACGATTTACTCAAATTAACCATTATATATAATATGTATAGGTAAAACGAGTGTGAATGTAATTTCTTTCTAAATTAACCATTTTGTACATATGTAGCATCAATCCACAATTATGTAGGTACATCTTTCTTTTTTTAGTATTCGTCAAACAAGTATAGGACGACATAAATATCAATTTTTAAAACAATGTCACCTGGGAATTTGTTAATAAAATATGAACGGGTCTAACCTCGTCAGACATTGGAAGTACAAATAAAATTATCCGAAGACCTAAGCAAATAAGAAACATTAATCTGGAAAACGGGCTAATCAGTAGCACCACACACCCTGGGGACCGAAATTCAAAATGATATAACTGGTACAAGCAACAAGCGGAACAAATGGATACTAAGAATGTTATTTATATCAGAAAGGCGTACCTAATTCTGATTCTAATCAGGGATGTTGCGGATGCAGATTTTTTGATATCCGCGGATGCGGATGCGGATGCGGATATTTAAAGGCTCTCATCCGCGGATGCGGATGTCAAGATTAGGTACTTAGAAAACGTCAAATATTACATTTTTAGTATTTTTTTATTAAAAAAAAACGAAATGTTTAGTATTTGAGCAAGAATATAGGTGCGTTATATTTAATAAACAGTAACTTGGCCGACTTTTCTGGATCTAGACGATTTCGTTATAGGTAATGACGAAATTACCTAGCACTTACGCCGCCGTTAAGACGTTCCTGTACCGACTTGTTCGACATCCGCATCCGCATAAGCTCCGCATCGATTTTATGCGGATGCGCATGCAGATGCGGATGTTGAAAATAATGCGGAAGTTCCGCGGTTTCGGATGCGGATGCGGATGTTCGCAACATCCCTGATTCTAATAAAGCGACCATTACATATATTGAAAATAAGTAAGATAGTTTATTTAACGTAAATAATACAAACTTAATAGTTAAGTACCTTATAAAATAAAATAACTAAAACTAAACCTAATAAAATAAAAAAAGCCCTAAAACCTGCCTTCTAAACCTAGGCCCCTCGGCAAGGTGCCCATCACGCAGGCAGCATATTGAATATGAAAGTAATTAGGAAAACGACTAGAATTAAGCTCATAATATGTCTATTGCCCAACTTCTGATAATATCTACAGCGTATACTAGACTATGTTGATACTTACGAGTATCATATATTTTACAGTAAAACCACGTTTCTTGCATTTTAATATTTTACTGGAACTTCTCTAAAAGATCTACTGCCTCGAATACTTCAAGATATTCACAAGAGACGACACGTACTAGATCCATTCTAGATACGTTATAGTTTAGATTTCAACTAGTTCTCTTTTGCAGCGCAATTCGGGCAACCAATGTCACTTTTACTATAGATCGTGTTAGATATCTATTAGATGTGAATTAGATCTCTAAGTAATATCTTGTGGAAATCGTTCAAGAGTATCTCCAGAATCGCGGAAATCTAATAGATGTCTATTACAAAATCCGAATCGGGCCCCTAGTTTTTTGATACTAAATGCCAATTTTAAATGGATAAATAACGGAAACTTAATAGACTAAACTTGAGTCGCTTTGGCTCTCAGGAAAATAAATACAAAGTACACACCTGTGCGGACGATGTCACGGACAAAGGCAAATTTCCAATAATCAAACGACCGCTAGCGGAGAAAACGGGCTTTCAACACGTGCTTCTTATCATTGCGCTCACCGACTGGGAGATCCTCACACTTTGCACCCACAATGGCCACGTACTGTTTGATTCCGGAGGAATTTCCTTCCGAAGACACTTTAACTGCGGTGCGATATGCTTTTCCTTTATAAAGATGTAAAAAAGCTAATAATATTTAGCGTTTTTGGTTTCTGAAAGCGTACGCAGAGAATAGATAGTAGTAGGTACACTCAGTCGCTAAATTGCATGGCCACTTTATAAATGAATTCATTTAGTTCTTACTACCTACGATCAGTTCGTAGATCTCACGTTAGGCACCTACTTAGGTATACATTTTATTATGTATTGTGCTTGCAGTTAAAAAGATAAAAAAATGCTTTATAATGAGATAATAGATAACGAATATAACGATCGGTCAGTATTAAAACTGTCGTTTCTTCAAATAAAAACCTCACTTTTGACACTGACCGATCGTTATCGTACCGCAATGATCTCTTAGAACCATTGTTCGAATTGGGCCGTACCAAAGTAATTTCTGATCACGTCATCCAGATATTGAATTACTAGGTACATTTACATAATAATAGAACCATATACTCCTTAAGCATCCAAGTTTCCCCAAACTTAGCACCTTCCACAATACTCAACGATATTAGGTAAGCCCTATCGAATAGTTTCGCAAAGTTCCCTAAGTGGCGGTGACAACACTGACAACGACGTTGTCCGTCCCAAGTGCCGTTATAACAAATTTTGATGAGTCGCCTTCGCCAAAATAAGCTGAGTTGGCGTACTAAGTCACCGTCCGAGGCAGGCGAGATCGCTAATGCCGACCAATTATCCTTCAGCGGGTCACAGTTAGGGTTACCAGATGACAGGAATTTTGGCCTTTTGTCAGGAATAGGGTTTGCTCCCGGTACTGAATTTGTATGGCGAGAACCGGGAATTCCCGGGAATTCCCGGTTCTCGCCATACAAACTCAGTACCGGGAGCAAACCCTAGTCAGGAATAGGGACGGAACACGAAAATGTCAGGATTTTTTTGAATTGATAGACTTTTTTTATAAAGTACCTTTTAATTAACTTAAATTAACACAAATAAAACTTAACGCGGCTATCGGCTCAATAGACAGAAAATGCACAGGACATCCTGCATGGAACTGATATAAAAACTGTTATCTGGTAGACACATACACACATAATTACACACTTATATACATATTAAAAAAAAAGAAAAATGAAAAAAAAAACTTCTTATTTATACTATACTAAGTATACTATAATAGTAGTTACTAAGTATACTATATTATATTTCTGTTAGTCTAAAGTATATTAACTTTAATGAAAAAATTGTGGTGTTGCCACAGAATAAATAATAGTACTAAGTACAGAAGACTCACTCTCTAACAAAACGCGTCTGTTACGATCAGTACAGATATGGCCGCTAGGTGGCGACAGCGCCACGCGCGGCTTATGGCTTTCCCCAAAATTGGGGCCGAACGGATGTACTTTAGCTACCTGTAGCAAAGCGACGAAATCGCGGAGTGAGACACGCCTGGTGTTGCTTACAGACGTATTTATTTGATGACAAACTAGGCTAGTAACATACATGTCTTTAACAAATAATAAAGAAGGCTTTGAAAATTTTAAGATATATTATAATCGCTAATTGTTTAAAACTAGGGATAGTTACAGTCATTTGCAACATAACTATTATGTAGTTATTTAAAAAAACATACGTAAGTATAAAACTAGATATTAAAAATACTATGCGAAATTATAAAATAATAATTTTCAAGCTGTACAAAGAAATAGTGTGTATGTATGTATACATAATAATACTATCTAGATTTAGATGTTAATACGTAGGTACAAATATACATATGATGATGATGTATACATTTTAGGTTTTTACATGTAAAGGAAAAACGTTCTGCGCTTTTAGTGTACCTACTGGATAAAATAAAACAGGTATTTATTTTCTAAATAAGTTTAGCTCAAGTCATTCTCAGAACAGGTGAACATTGTGAGAATCAGACGGGTTTCCTTGTAACTAAACTTCTCTTAATTCGCAGTATAAGCTAGAAATGTGTTCAGCTCTGGGTGTATAGTGAGGCAGGTTTTTCGGGGAACAACCATGAGTTGGCTTCTACAAATATTAGAACGGCAATGAAAGTTTATGAAGCGGATCGTAGAATAGTTAGAAATGTTGCATGTTGCTTTCTAGATATGCCCCTTTTAGTTATATAATAGGCGATTATACATCATAAGTGTGTAGGTTAGACACAGATTTGTTTGCCGGTGTATGAAGATTTTGTCACTGTGTTTCCTAAAAACCTTCATTTAATTGGCACGACTCGGGGTTGGAACTTGGAACCATGACTTCCGGCTCGGAAGCTTAAGAGCTAAATAATTTCTAAAGTACTTCGTCTACCTACATTTTCTAAAGCCTGTAACGTTTAAGACGTATTGAAATAGTTTTTAAGGGACTAAGTCACTTACTTACTTTCCTAAGAGTTATCAATTACCTATCGTTAGGTATGTAACCTACCCCAATAAGTAGTTTTGCTATTGTTAACCCGGGTATTCGAAACGTAGACGTAAACGAAATATTTATGGCTAACTAATTTACCTTACTCTTAACTTGTATATACCAAGTAGAAATTTGGCCTTCATGGAATCATCTAAAGAAATGTGAGTTATCTAAGACGTTATAGCCTTGTTAAGCTCCCTCCACACTCGTGCGTGAATCGCGGCGCGATGCCGCGAA
The DNA here is from genome assembly GCF_948474715.1 of Cydia amplana. Lineage (NCBI taxonomy): Eukaryota > Metazoa > Arthropoda > Insecta > Lepidoptera > Tortricidae > Cydia > Cydia amplana. Next base: position 6,145,632 of record NC_086084.1, read on the forward strand.
CGCGAGTGTGGAGTCGATTTTCGCAAACAACGATCGCGGCTTCGCGCCGCGATTCACGCGCATAGGTCTGGAGGGGGCTTTATATCTACTGTTCTATCCAACTTTATGCCCAAACCTTTCGATGACAACCCTTACGTACGGGTGAGTGTGTAGGCCGAGCTAATGATAAGCTATCAATTAGGCCTGGCTGACTCATGGGAATAGGAGGAAAGGAAAAGATTTCAACCGGTTAAATTGGGGTTTCGACAACTATTGGAACCGGGTCGAGGACTGGATGAATTTAATGACGTTCGCAGCAATTTAATTGATTCTTTTCCGTCAGGCACCTGTAGCTGTTTCATCATTAAAAATCTGGGTGACGAGCTTTACTTGATATCGAATTAGGTAGTTATGCTTTTGCGAAAAAAATATTTGTATCCCATTTAACCCGTTTATTACTAGGATGTTAAACATGGATAGGTAAATAGTTTTCCTGAGAAATAGATCTAGCTAGATTAATCACCTTTCTCAGGCCCTGTAGATGTAAAGTTAATCGAATTTGTGAGAATTGGTTTCAAGAAATTACAAAAGGGATCAAAAGGGCCTCTTTTGGTGGTATATACATAAATAAATAAACTGAAGGTGTATTCTGAATTTGAAATGCAATGGACAAAATTTGCATCCCACCAATATAAAAAATGTAGGTACCTACTGTAAGTACTTACTGATAATGTTCTGTCACATTGCACTGGAAACGTCTGGTCACGAGCCAATTTCGATAGCGATATTCGCAAAGTAAGAAGCGTTTTGTATCAGAAAATAACGAAATTTGTTGGCCTGTAGAATAATAGAATAGATAATTACTTACGAAGTTACGACGTATAATACTTAGCCCTTACTACGATGCATTTTTAATATCTATGCTATGGGATACCTATGAATATGACTGAATGAGTTAATAATCACACATCATTATTGCAAACAAAACTGGATGTCACTAACTATAACGATTTTACGGTTTTACTCGTAAATTTTGTGTCACTACACGACACGACACCCGAAGTTTGTTGAGGACGAAAAATGTATGTAAGGATCACAAAAAAATCTCGCTCTGAAATTGAATCTATTTTTATAGGGAAAAGGGTTAATTAATTTCGGAATTGGTACAGAAAATAAGCACTTTCATTAAAACCGTTCTTTAGAAAGAAAAACTAATTTCCGCGAGCCTCTTTCTACAATGGCTCGGATCATTTTCGAATTCATCTCATTTATATCGGTTTCCTTAAGTTACGAGCGCAAACTTGCTCCATAAAATATGATAATAACATTTATCTGTATTAGTAAAGTAAATTCAGGTCGAAGTTAATTAATGAACTGAACGCGATGTGTGTTTTATGTACTAGTAAGTAAATGAAGTTGTTGGTTATAGTTTATACGCTTGATTAGATTCAGTTCGCGGTAATCGATATAGTCATTGGGTGTAGGTAATTTAATTTATTAGGTTACGTGTATCGAACGTTGTTGTGAACGTTGCATATTAAGTAGGTGGTACCTACATACTTAGAGCTTACGTAAATACCTACCTAGTAGGTATTCAGAGGAAACTAATATTATTATTATTAAATTCAAATACATCCTTGTCCATCCTTATTAACTCAGAGCTTTTCTAATAAACAACCTGACTTCGAATATTGGAGCAGGCACTAGTTTTTACCGGGGCGGTCTTTTTAGAGGGGAAACTGGTGTGCATACCTGTGCCAACCATTGCATAATTTGTAGTAATTCGTGGATAATGTCGTTGGCTATGCATTAAGTTAATCTTAATTTGTAACACTAAATGTAACATTATATTGTATAGTTGTTTGTTATCCCTAAAATGAATAAAATAAAATAAAATAAATACCTACCTAATATATGTACCTAACCATTAAAAATGAATTTGTAAATAATTTAAGACTCCTTAACTCAAAAATCTTTTTAAGTTAAGATTAGTAGTTAAGTTTAGTAAGTAATACAATGTCTTTTTACTGAAATAAACAGTTTAATTTTTTTTTTCTTTTTTATTGGGTTTAGTCCGGTTTTCTCATGACATGAAGTTTTCCATCACCAAAGACCAACCTGCTAAATATTTGATATTTCGTATATAAGTGCCGAGAACCTCACTGGAAAGGGTCGGGGTTTGACCCATTATTTTGGGTTTGGAAGCCACTCGCCTTAACGCTCGGCTAACAGAGTTCACAATCTATCCATGAAAATGACACATTTTGAGATGACCTATATTTAATGCACTTATTATAAGTATAGGTATTTATTTTGCTTTGAATTTTTTTTTGACTTACGACATGAGATGTCTGCGTGCCTAATCTTCTAGTCTAGTGCTTTTATATACAGCCAGATTGCTATCTTTACACCGCACTTAGACTGCCCAGACCGGCCAATCTTTGCGAGTTGTTTTTCCAAGAGCCAGCCATTGTTGTCCTGAAACAAAGGGACATAATTAAACAACAGTAAGTCATACCTAGGAAAATAATCTGACTCCAGGGTCGGTAAATCACCTCTCTTGACTGGAATTTATTATCAATTCGGCTCACCCTTCCCCTGTCTGCCGTGATGAGTAGCGCTTTTGGAATAGAAAAGAACGTTTTGTTTAGAGGGAAATATGCTTTGAGTGACGGTAGACAGATGGACTACTTATCTTTTGTTTCATATTGGGAAAGGGACTCGAGAAAATCAGTGTAAATTTGTAATTCGTAAAACGAGTAAGTATAACACTTGCACATGAGAGTAGCAAATATGTCCAAGATTATAACTTACCCACTACCCACTCAAATATCCACAGCAGCCTTGTTGAAATGGAATCAGTGGTGTGAATTAAAAGCTTAAAACTAAAGCTAGAACGGGTTTAATGTGTACAAACGAACAAAACATCGTCCGCACGCGACAGACAAGTCCTTAACTCAGTTAAAAAGTCACAAAATTCCTCGCTTTCTTTTCCCGTAATAAAATTGTAAACGAGCTAGAGGCAGCCGTGTGAAAAATGCAATTGAAGCTTTCGCAGAATTTCTTACCCGCCCTTGTTCCTCGTTAATGTTGAACAAAAAAATATACGCCGCGTCCATTACAATGCACCAACAATAGGTCCTCCAATAAATTAGATCCGCCGTTTCTTAAATAAAATAGCTGGTGAATAAAGAGGGCGAATTTAAATGGGGAAGCGTCAACGAGTGCTCGGCGTCACGTTTCAAGATGGCGGAGCGGCCACTCCGCCCGGGAACGTGACAGGGCACGCTCCAAATCAAAACACGGTATTACCACAGAATAAATAATAGTACTAAGTACAGAAGACTCACTCTCTAACAAAACGCGTCTGTTACGATTAGCACATATATAGCCGCTAGGTGGCGACAGCGCCACGCGCGGCTTATGGCTTTCCCCAAAATTGGGGCCGAACGGATGTACTTTTAGCTACCTGTAGCAAAGCGACGAAATCGCGGAGTGAGACACGCCTGGTATTACACCCACCACTACTCGCCCATTCAGTGTTTAACATTATAAGTACATGTATCAAGTTGCATAAAACATGAAAAATATCAATGGCTAAGATTTAGTTAAACCAAAGGTTACCTATTCATAAATTAAACATATTAAAACGGGTCACTCACGGATTTACGGGTTTTTTGTATAGGTACGAAAGTTTAGTGACGAAATAACTTTCGAGATGAGAGAGTAAAGACCGGTTCTATTTTCATTAAATTCCGAAATTCGATACAATAAAGTTAATATTATTAATTAATATAGGATAACCCGATAGCCCGTATTATCGTTACCCAGACTATTATATAAAGCCAATGGAGTCAACGTAATGACAAAATAGGGTTCTTGCTATAACTATTACTATTAAACTACCATCTACCATAAGGCCTTGATTATCTTCGGTTTAATATTCGTAGCAACAAAGCGCTATAACTAAATATTTAACGTAGATATTGTTATTGTGAATATTACTGCATAAACGCGTCGAACTACAAATCATATCCAATTTCACAGTCCACTACGCTTCGGTTAGAAAATTACAGTCCGTTATATACAGGTTGGGCCCAAATAACACGACAAACTTTAACCTAGATCCAATTTGATGCTTAATAAGAGTTTAAAAAAACGTTGTTATAGACGAAATTTAGGCTCAGCTTCTGAGATATTCCTTGTTTACTAAAATAAAAAGTTGAAAATTCTCTAGTTAAAATAATCCTAACATATTGAATATAATAGCTACTCGCTGTTAGCGCGACTCAGGTGATGTTTACAAAAAACCTGTAACGAAATTAAATTATTTTATTCGGAAAGACTTAAGTACTAAAGTAGGACTATGGTAATACAACTATTTTTAACTCGTTATATCGTCAGAGATACAAGGTGTCGTTAAATTTGGTGCTGTTATTCAGGCCCACCATGTATACAATAGGATATAATAGCAGTAACAGGTATATAAACGTACACTGTGAACAATATCCCAGGGCATTTGCGAGATTCTCCGCCTTATCTTAACTCATTATGTTAGACATTAATTGCCAGGGTAAACAGTTGGGAATTAATGTTACAAATACGTACAGAATTACAACAGGGCCGTGTAATGTAATACGCCTAATAAGTGCCTAATTTGTATTTTCGGGCGTTGAAGATACTACGTTTCAAATTCAAATGAAGTACAGGAATAATGACGTTGTTTGCGATTTCAAAGGGCACATTAGTTGTTGTAAACACATTGTTCTGCGTGATAACCTAATATGTCATTATGACTTACCGATGTTAACATACATAACATATTTGGAGTGTAACGATAAAGCTATAATTGTATCTCGCTGAATTTCAGACCCGAATCTTCAATGAATTAACGCGTTCTACGATAGTAGTATTTTTTCGATTTTGTCGAGTAGGTAGTCTAAAGGTAAACTAGTAATTCATTACTACACCTTATAAAACAAAGTCACCTATTATGTCTTTGTCTGCCAGCCTATTATGGATAGCTTTATCCATCTTTATCCACGTGATAAAATAACTGTCACTGTTTAACACCGTGGGAAAGAAAGTGACGGACACCGTTTTATCACGCTGTCACGTAGACAAGAACGACCATCATATCCGTACAGGTTCGCAATAAACTTAAAAACTCCTGAACGGATTTTCATGCGGTTTTTACATAAAAATAGAGAGATTCTTGAGGAAGGTTTATGCATATAATTTATGAAGGTTTTGTGTTAATACCCGTGCGATGTCGAGGCAGGTCGCTAGTAAACGTTTTCAGTCTAGCCCTATATATTTTTTTTCAAAGTTAGTTTGTCTTTATGAACTGTCACTGAGTATTTGGCAGTGTGATATTGTAAACAACAAACTGAGGGGGTCAGTCTTATTGCGACAGTATTGCAGCACAGCTATGTATTGCAATCAGTTCAGACATCGGAATTGCCTTGGATATTTCCTGTAGCATCAACCTATATAGTTTAAGAGATTATGCGTGTTGTTATTAACGCACTTGAAAATTCTATCACACATTGCTACGTAATCAGTCTTACCTCACACGTGTACCTACGCTAAGCTCTAAGCCCTAATTCATCACTTTCATTTCCGGATACACGTAACGTATTATGATATCCTCTGTTTAGAATACGGGCATCTATCCGCTTCATCTGGTATTCCGCGGGCGGCCGTAATAAATAGGAGTTGTTCTCTAACCCGCGGAACCGCACTCTTTATATCATTCGCGATCCGCAGATAAGTTTTGCTGAGACATGATGTACGCATTTATCGAATGTGTTTTACAAAGGTCAGTGAGGGGAAACTGCAAACTCTTCAACTTAATGTAGATGTTCTGCGAAATTACGTAGTTTTGATGCAATGTCTGTGGGAATGCAATGTCCGTGGGAATTAAGTTAAGTTTAATGCAAGATATTTTTTCAGTTGGCTGTTCAGACCGACGGACGATTGATATTATGTATAGTTTGTCAAAGGACTGTCTCATTTCAAAAATAGACACAGAGAATCATACTATCTTTGTCTTACACTAGTACTAGCACCCAAAAGAAAAGGATAAGTAAACTTTATTGGTTCTTATTTACTGACAAATTGGTTTGACCAGCTATACTTTTGTTGATTTGTTTTGGTAAATTGTCAATGCCAGGCGACAATTTTCATTGTGGTGAAACAAATAAAATAAACTGTAATTGTATAACTAATCCTTAGTTGGATAATTTATAACTCAAGACGGCTTTTAATGATCTCTGATTTGTTAGATTCGTCTACATCACGAATAGAAAAATATCAGAAAAAAAAACAAATAATTTCGCCGGGTCAGCTAGTTTAATAATAGTTAAACACCCTTCATTACATCGTTAGCAACACAACAGCTGTTTGTGCGGTTAATTTCAGTTTTATGGTCCCAGCTATAAAGATAGCAAACAAGTAAACTTAAAAACAGAAATTAGTCTTAGATTGTCTAGGTTTCGGTTTACGACGACGGGGAACTTTACTGCTTTAGCTTTATGTAGTGTGGGTGACAGAAAAATAATTTTCTGTACATATATTTATATATGTATATGCCACCCATCAATAAGTAGTGTTTGCCTGTTTTCAATAGTCTATGAAAAGTCGTAGAAGCAATCGTACAAGCAGAGTGATTCATTCTCGTAGTAGAAGAGGTATAAAGCCTAAGTATAAATCATGTCTCGAATTTGGCAGCTTAATCTAATTTGATAGCATTATTTGTACGCGTAGGTGAATTATTATTTATTGAAACGGAACTTCATCGCGTTTAATTAAGTAGGGAAGTGTGGGTAGTTAAAAACCCGCGCACTCCTCGACACGTCAGAGGTAATTTTAAAGCAGTCGTGTTATAGTACCAAAATAATGGCCAAAATGGTGCAACTTTAAATTGGTATGTAATACCTACCTGTTGATTTGCAGCTACTACAAAGCGAAATACCTAATATAATATCTATGTTATGTCTTAGTGTAAGGCCTGAGTGGACGCTCGAAGCGGAGCGTTCGGCGAGGCGTGCAGCGTAGCGTCGGGCTCAAAAGTGATGTGAGCAGCGTGCACTAAGGCCGCTCCTATACGTTTGCATTTGTTTAACATGCACGCCGCACGCCCCGCCCCGCTGCACGCCATACTCGAGCGTCTACTTAGACCTCTTACATTTAAACTACATAAACTGGTATTCCAATACTAAGTATACGAATAAATACACCAAATTACACAAAAAATTATCGTCTGAGGTGTAGAGAGGTTGAGGTATATTTGGATGCGAGAAAATATAGATATCTGTAGTGTGTTTAAGCAAAATTATACATAGTATGTAGTAGTATAGTTACTTCTTGAACAAATGGTCTTGGTACGTAAATTAATGTAACGAATTGTTAAGTTTTCATAAACGCCAAGATCTATGTAGGTACTATTTATTACTATGTTAATACTCGACACGTGTTGGACGTATTCATTCATTATGTATACATTTTACGCGAAAGACACAGCTCTGCTGATCAAATATGGACGCGGCTTAATTATTATATCCACTTGACTTATGGGAGCTCGATTCAGATAAAACAACTTATTACGGTTATGATCTTATTTTGATATCATTACATTGAAGATCGCTAACGCTGATTGGTGCACGCGAAATGAAGTGAAAGTCGTGCATGACACGCGAGCCAATCACCAACACGATCGTCAAGGTCGTATCCAAACCATAAACAAGTTGTTAAATCTGAATCGGGCTAAAGAGCGATGCAGATTAAATCCATTTACTAAGTTGTCCGATCGATTTGCTAATCTAACTGTGATTTGCAGATAATAACATAAAGGGATCTTGCTATATAAACGGGTATGTATATTAAATAACATGCGGTTCAATACAATCTCCGGGCGATTCTACTCTGTTATACACAATCAATGGTTAGTAAAGCTTGGCATAGTTAAAATAGATGTCATATACCTACTAAAGAAAAAGTGACTTAGCCCTCCAGTAGCGGAGGCCGGATTCGGTCTATTATATATAATACCAGCGACCCGCCCCGGCTTCGCACGGGTTAACAAATTATAGATAAACCTTCCTCTTGAATAGCTCTATCTATTAAAAAAAACCGCATCAAAATCCGTTGCGTACTTTTAAAGATCTAAGCATACAGACAGACAGACAGACAGCGGGAAGCAACTTTGTTTTATACTATGTAGAAATAGTGATATAGGTATACTAATGTGACTACTTAAAAAAACACAAATCAAAATATTTGATAAAATAATTTGATTTGTTCCCCAAAAGGTAAGTATGTTTGCAATTTCAAATTGCATACAAAACAATACGTTGTTATTGAATAATTTTACGGTTTAGACTCACTTGTTTGTGAACGCTGCTCGCACTGTTAGTGCTTGAGAAAGGAGACCCAGGCTCTCCGAAACATGTCGCGCGAGTGACTTAAAACAAGTGCGTCTAAACCGTAAAATTATTCAATGTTAGTATGTCTCACAATAGTTTAAAGTAGAATACGCTGTTATTACATGCTTACTTGAGTAGGTACCTACTTACTTGTAAAACTGCTAAACTAAACAACCGTCGTCCAATGAGTCTATGGGCCCGATTCGGAATTTGAAATAGACATCTATAAGATATCTTTTAGACATCATTAAGATACGATAACGATATGTTTAAGATCTAACCTGTCAAATTTGACATTTGCGCGATTCTGGAGATACTCTTGAACGATTTCCACAAGATATGGCTTAGAGATCCAATTCACATCTATTAGATATCTAATTATATCTAACGTAAAAGTGACATGGTTGCCCGAATTGCGCTTCAAAAGCGAACTAGTTGAAATCTAAACTATAACGTATCTAGAATAGATCTAATACGTGTCGTCTCTTGTGAATATCTTGAACTTCTTGAAGTTCGAGTACGGCAGTAAATAGGGAAGCCCAATTTGTAGGCAATCGTATGTCTGGATGGCTTTGTCGATCTTAGAGCGTAGGGCTGTAACGAGCCAGGCCGCGTAGCCAACGTGCCGAATTGCCGATCGCTTACGCTCCGTAGCGATCGAAACGCAACTGTCATTGTCGCACTAATATGGAAGACTGATAGAGAGACACAGAGCGTTTCGTTGTCGAAGCGATTGCGACTGTCACATTGGCTAGGCCGGCAGACCACGTAGCAAACGTGCCAATCGCTTACGCTCCGTAGCGAACGAAACGCAACTGTCACTGTCGCACTAATATGGAAGAGTGATAGAGAGACACAAAGCGTTTCGTTGTCGAAGCGATTGCGACTGTCACATTGGCTAGGCCGGCAGACCACGTAGCAAACGTGCCAATCGCTTACGCTCCGTAGCGAACGAAACGCAACTGTCACTGTCACACTAATATGGAAGAGTGATAGAGAGACACAAAGCATTTCGTTGTCGAAGCGATAGCGATTGTCACCTTGGCTAGGCCGGCAGTACCTACCGATTTATAGTCTCATGGATGAAAGAGATAGAAAGTAATGAAATTGCCAACCCTACGAAATTCAATAAGCATTAGTCACGTGGTTACGGTTATGTACTCTTTATAGGCTTGTGTAATATTGTATTATTGCGTAGGTATATATGGAGAGTAAATAAAGTTTTTCGGCTGGTTTGGTTTTATAAGGTATCTTATGTGGAAATTGCCAAACATATCAACTAAGAGTTCTTCAACAACCCTTCTTTCAAAATATCATATTGTATGACCGAGAATTATACGTTAGGTATTTTAATACATACATTTATTTTCATTTCTCATATTCTTTCTTTGGAAGTATGCAAATCGAAAGATGTTAGTCCAATTTGCATGACTGGCATCACCCTGGCACTATATTAGGCCACATTAGCTATTTTATTTATTTATTTAGAAATTTAATTCAGGCAACAAGGCCCATATTACAAATACCTTACAGACTAACATACATAATTATGTATTTTATAAACTTAAAACTAAATACTAGTTATTTAGTCGATAAAACGGCGTGGCTCCGACGCGGCGTGGCGTGTGTGGTTGACGACACAGCTGTTAAATAGGTAATATGAAGATTTCTTCCCACGCGTCCCACATTTTTACGGTCCTGTGCGATTTCGTCGCTTATATGTAGGTATTTCCCCCACCACGCATACCTAAACTTGGTCAACCAGACCTTGTCAGTAGAAAAAGGCGGCAAATTTGAAAAATGTAGGCGCGAAGGGATATCGTCCCATAGAAAATTTGAATTTCGCGCCTTTTTCTACTGACAAGATTTGGTTGACCATCTATATATCAAACACACCGTAATAAGTTACCGTTAAAACCTATGTTATTAGGTTCCTGTGCCTACTTGGAACATGTGTCACGCCTAAAAAATAAGGCATCTTGTTCACGTGCGAGATAATGGTATAATTTGTCCATCTTGAAGTAAGAGAGGATTCATGGGCGCGCCCTCATGCAGCGGTCCCTAATCAATTTCAATAAGATCAAGAAAGGTCAAACGGATAGGTACCTACACATCGTGTTGCTATACACTTATACATTGGCAATTTACTTCTACGAGTATAATTACGGTAGTCGAAATGAAAAAAAAAGTCAATAAGCGTAAAAAAGTTTCTTCAAACAAAAACGTCACTTTTGACAGTGAGACATGTAATCCATTGTATCGTTCATAGAATTAATATGACTAGAACAACTGTCAATCTTCAAAAGTGCGACCAAAAATGAAATGCAAGTGTGTGCGTAAATTGTCTATGTGAGATCAAAAATAGTGATGTCATGTTACAACATATTAATAATCTGTCGATGTTCGATTGCTTTATCGACTACTTTTTCAAATGTGTTATTTTAAACGTTAAAATTCTACGACATTATGACGTATAAATAACACTTGCACTGCGTGTGCTATCAAAATCGTTGCAGACTTATCTTAATGTAACTCTTACTGTGCTGGAAAGTAAAGTTTAAATTTACCGCTAAACTTGAG